>NW_014577350.1:77808-79239 GCF_000485595.1 Priapulus caudatus
GTAAACAAACTGATCATCAGTGTGTGCTGTACGTGCGGGCTTGATCTTGCTGCCAGTGGCTGGTTTGATGTAATAATTATATGCAAAAACGGCAAAACGGGCTAGAGAGGAGATGCGAGCGCGGGGTCAACAGGTTCATAAAAACCTCGCACGTACGTGACAGGAGAAGCAACATGGCTACGATAATGAAAACGCGACGTGACGATTCGAGTTAGACTGGTACGAACGTTAATTCGAGCAAGTCTTTTTCGCTACACTAAGGTTAGATTTATTGCAGCGTGTCAAACTCTCCACCGCGGGGCAGTCTAAGGAAAATGCTCTGGAAAATGCGTGGAAGAAAGCCTCGTCGCGCCATCTAGGGGACGCGATATGTACGAGAATAACTTCAGGGCGTTAAATTAAATAAATTAGAAATCCCTTTTATAGACAAAATGGTAACGCGCTAACCAAAAAAAGTACCAATTACGACCATTGGATTTATTCTCGCCCTACGTGCAGAGTCGAAAGGCTTCTGCAAGCGCCAGAACTGCTCAATTGACCGATTCTCGGGCTTTCTGTAGTACCCAGAGGGCTTTGCGTATATAGTTATACATACAGGGCAGCGCATTGTCTCGAGTGGCACCACTAGGTGGTGCTGTTCGCGCTTCGCGCGTATATCCGTGCTGCAGATCGTCTAGATTTAAAAATTGTCGGGGGGGAAACCACCCAGACCCCCCTTCACACTTCCTACCTACGCCTACGGCACTCGTGCCGTTCGCCTGCGGCATGCAACATGAACAGCGCATGCGCAACAACTGCTCGTACGAATAGCGCATACGAACAGGTGTCCGATGCTTGAACGAATATCCACATCGTTGCTGTGGCTATATGCCTGGCAGCCGGGCACGGTCTTCGATTTCTTAAATGTCCGGCAGTTCCTAACCCTAACCCTTGTTTACTTGAGATAACGCTGAAAATTAAAAACTGCCGGGCATTTAGGAAATCGAAGACCGTGCCCGGCAGCCGGGCATATAGTCCCTCTGTTTCAGGGGAAAAATATTTATTTTTGGGGGGGCTACTTTTCAAGCTCACTTGCATGAAAATAGCTAGTCCGAGATTCCTCTGACCAATGCCCACACCGACGATTTTGGTGGTTTTGGTGTGGGTTAGGTCAGAGCAACTTGCCTATGCAAAACGTGGAATTTCTCCGATCCCGCCGAGGATCGCTGTTTCATTGCTCCAAACTCACAATTGGGGCTATCAATCAAGATCTGATGCACATATCTCGAAAACTGGATAACTTATATGCTTGCTCGCGTTGGTAAGTACACTTGTACTCTTTTACCTTAGTCGTATTTCGATTTGAAAATTTGTTGCTCACAATTTCCCTCCCACACGCACCGGCCATCCATCGTTAATCCAACTGCGTTGGGGGAAACCACGCTACCAAAT
>NW_014577350.1:79678-83961 GCF_000485595.1 Priapulus caudatus
ATTTGGTAGCGTGGTTTCCCCCAACGCAGTTGGATTAACGATGGATGGCCGGTGCGTGTGGGAGGGAAATTGTGAGCAACAAATTTTCAAATCGAAATACGACTAAGGTAAAAGAGTACAAGTGTACTTACCAACGCGAGCAAGCATATAAGTTATCCAGTTTTCGATATATGTGCATCAGATCTTGATTGATAGCCCCAATTGTGAGTTTGGAGCAATGAAACAGCGATCCTCGGCGGGATCGGAGAAATTCCACGTTTTGCATAGGCAAGTTGCTCTGACCTAACCCACACCAAAACCACCAAAATCGTCGGTGTGGGCATTGGTCAGAGGAATCTCGGACTAGAAAATAGCACTCTAAAATTTGGTTTGCACTGAACTCTATGCAAATTTCCGGGGGCTCTTTTTGGCATTTCGGGGGCTGAATCGCCCCGAGCCCCCGTGTATTTTTTCCACTGCTCGGTGTAATGTTAGAGTAAAATAGTGAGCGAAAAAAAGAGTTAACTTGGCATGTTTATGCAATAATTTTACAACTATGAACAAATTCCATAGACTGTTTCATCGTCATGGTGCTCGGTGTGAATTTAGGGTATCCAATCCACAATAGCTTAGGTATGTCAACCATAAGGAACAATGGCTTAAATCTCTCTTGGTGTTGATGTCACGGAGCTGACGAGTGACATACCCAAGTCATGTTCGATTTCCACAGCTTCTAGATTGGCTGCTCATCTTGTACTTATACCTAGGATTGTTTATGCCTGTGTGAAGCACCTTGTGCTTTGCCAAGTTGAATAACATTAGCAATTCCTGCTACCGAGAAAACATTTGTGTAGGTTATGCTAAACTGTCAGTGCGGCACTAAGACTAGTACTACTAGTGTCATAAGCGATTTTCCCTGTACACCAAGCCAAAAAAAGTTTCAATGTTTTGTAGGGGTAGAAATTAACTTTTCAACAACACAAGGGAGTCCAATGGACTACCTGCCCTCGAAAAGAGGAGTCCACGGCAAAATGAGAGAGTCCGCAGTCTGAAGTTCAATATTACAGATATGAACAATAACGCATACATGTGCTTATTTTGAAGATTCATGCTGTTGCATGTCTGCCAAATTTTCTTTGGACATTTCCTGAAAAAATACGGTAATTCCGCGAGGTCGTGCTCTGGAACGAACTAGTTAGTATGGCAGAATGTCAAATCAGGGAGTCCGGCAGTAAATCAGGGAGTATTTGACTCCGGACTCCGGTTAATTTTGCACCCTGTTTTGTTTAAATTAGTTCTTACTTTTGCTTTCAGCGACAAAATCAGAAAAGAAAAGTAAACGCAAGGATGGTGGAAAAGTGAATAACGTGAATGAACTAGCTGTAAGTGTGTGAAATGTATTGTCTAATTGTAGAATATGAGTAGATGTAGCTAAAATAAAACATTTGAACACTGGTTTTGTCACCAGCCATAGTAGAGTGTACAGTGACAGAAATTATGTATTTTTTTAGGAAATTCAACAGAAGGGAGAGTTTAGGGTTGAGCCATCTTCAGGAACTGCCAAACTTGAAACATCACAATGGCCTCTTCTTCTCAAGGTATCGTATGAGATTACTAGCAATTTAGTAGTGTTATGACACAGGGTTTCTTCTGAGGGAAAATTAGACAAACGAGGTAATCGCCAGTTTGGGAAATAAACGCGCATGATGGATTCAAATACAGGATGTATTGATATACTTATAGGTATATATATATAGGTACAGGATATACTTATCAGTAAATACGGGAACATGTTCACAATGGCGATGTTAAATTTGACAACGGCGGTGCGCCACTGCCTCCTATGTATAAGAAACCCTGGCACAGTCGTGAAATTTAAATGCCTTTGTGGTGGATGTTTGCTTTGTTTTCTCCTACACCATCATTGTTGTTGCACGCAGAATTTCGACAAACTGAACGTACGCACTATGCATTATACGCCATTACCACACGGGTGTTCGCCGCTAAAGCGAGACATAGCCGACTACGTCAGGTGAGTTTATTTCGGTCATCTCTTTTCACGATATTTCTGGCGCTCAATTTCGTCATGTTGTTGACGTGTTTGATGTCACCGGATACGGCGGATACCCTGTATATTAATTACATGGGAAGTAATCCCAAGCGATCCTACACAATATCCAAAGACCTGTCTTCGAGTAAAATCACATGTAGGGCATTGTGTTGTACATCACTTCTTTATATCAGCCTGTATAGAAGTATTACCTATGCTTTCTAATGAGTAGCTACTGTGCTGTAGTCAAGCATGGCATTTAGTTAACATCTGGGTTACAATGCTTTGTAGGGGTGGTTTCATCAACCTTGACAAACCAGCCAATCCGTCTTCACATGAGGTGGTATCCTGGGTGAAACGCATTCTCAGAGTGGAGAAGACTGGGCACAGTGGGACGTTGGATCCCAAAGTCACAGGCTGTCTCATTGTGTGCATTCAGGTAAGTATCCGGTCAAATAGGCAACATGACGTTTCATTACTGGATCAGGCATACTGACATATGACTGTAGCAGTATGATTTTATTAAGTTTGTAATTTGTTTCATGTTTTACGTAGCAATTAAGGTGCTCTTTATTTAAATATTCTTGTTGTTGTCTGTGCAGAGAGCTACGCGACTCGTGAAATCCCAGCAGGGGGCCGGGAAGGAGTACGTAGCTGTGGTGAGGTTTCACAGTGCCGTGGAAAGCCAGCAGAAACTTGCACAGGTAACAAAGATAGCAACCTGGGAAATAATTGTGCGTGTGTGCACGTGGAAGCGTGGCTGGTCTGATGCTTTGTGCTGCGTGTATAGCAATGCAGAGTTTATAAGTCGGGGAAACATTCCATAAAGTGTATTACAGAACATAACGAAACTGTCACTGTAAACTTTTAAAGTGTTCACGAAATGCTAGTAACTGTCCGTGATTATTTATTCGCCAGTGAATAGTTTCTTGTTTTATCAAAACTGCCTCATTGAGTTTGATCGAATTCATTCGCTATCTTCAGTGAGTCAGCCTCGGCATCTTAAGTTAGTTTACCGAAAATCTAACTAAACTTCACAATCTATTATCCGAAATTCTGAAAACTGAAAACCAGTCATCTGCACACCAAAGCTTGCGTTTGGCTGCACAAGGTTTACTGCAGAAATATTCATGTGTTTGACATTATTCCTACATATTGTACTGTACCGGTACAGCACTTGGCCTCTTGAAAACTTTGGTTTTAGTACTGGCTAGTTGCAGGATATACGGTATGTGTATTTGTAATGTGCTACCATTCCGAAATCCGCAAAATTCCGAATTCTGAAACGTGTCTGGTCCCAAGGGTTTAGATATCTGATAACAGATTGTGTACTGTACGAATCTCGACGTTTCAGGCGGTGGAGACGCTCACAGGCGCCCTCTTCCAGCGACCGCCGCTAATATCGGCCGTCAAGCGACAACTTCGCATTCGCACGATATACGAGAGCAAGTTGTCAGAGTACGACAACGATAAAAACATGGGTGAGATATAGCAGTGTTTGTATACGGAGGGGAGTGTGAGTAGATAAGGTGTGGTGAGGGGAATATACAAATAGATTGGGTCTATGCAATTAGTGCATTCAGATGCAGATTATGAAGTAAGCTGTGGGAGTACGACAACGAGAAAGACATGGGTGAGACATGGCAGTGTTTGTATACGGAGGGGAGTGGAGGTGAGTAGATAGGTGTGGTGAGGGAATATACAAGTAGAGTGAGAGTCTATTAGGGCTGTAACGATCCACCGAATTTCTAATAATTTATTATTGCAAAATAATGAAAATATAAAAAATATCGAATCGAGAGGCTAATATCGAGAACCGGATCGAATCGAGAGGCTAATATCGAGAACCGGATCGAATCGAGAGGCTTGTGCAGTCTTCACGAATGAAATTTCTAAACACTGGACATTCGGTCCACCAAGCCAGCAAAATTTACTGGACCGGACTAAATTTTACTGGACCAATATTATTTTGACATTTTTGACAATAAAGAACAAAACAGTAATATCATTTTGTATTTTACCTATAATAATACCTTCTACACACTGCTATGATAACAGTAGTAATACCTATCAAATATACATCACATGCCTTCTACACACTGCATGCAATGATAACAGTAGGAATTCCTATCAAATATTCATCATATACCTTCTACACACTGCTATGATAACAGTAGTAATACCTATCAAATATACATCACATGTCATGCCTTCTACACATGCACTACAATAAAAGCTGCAAAATAGAACAACA
>NW_014577350.1:85689-90479 GCF_000485595.1 Priapulus caudatus
CCCCACACCACCCTCACTGCACCTAGCCCCACACCACCCTCACTGCACCTAGCCCCACACCATCCTCATTATCCATAACCCTACACCGTTCTCATTGCTCATAACCCCACTACCTTATCACCCTACTTTATACTATTTATTCCATTGCCTTCATACCACAGTACATTCATCTTACTTCCTGCTTGCCACAGCCGCCCATACTATCTTCACATACCTCGTTTGCAATCAGCACCTCTGCTGATGGCAACCATCTCACTTACCCAGCTGAATCCTTTGCTTACTTCTAACTTGATGCCTCAAGTCGTTTGTTACAATTTTCTGTACTCCTGCTCTCTGCTTCCTTTTTGTTCAATTTCCTCCCACCGTGTTTTCTTAGACCTAGACATTTCCAACCCGACTGCTCCAACAAACTCCCACCTGCATTTGCCCCGTAATTCAGTAATTGTGACATCGGCGTTGAAACGTTCTCTCTCGTGTCGTCCTCAGGACAACCTGGTGACCATGCACGACGTGATGGATGCTCAGTGGCTGTACGACAATCACAAGGACGAGTCCTACCTGAGACGCGTCATCTCCCCACTGGAGAAACTGCTCACCTCGCATAAGCGGGTCATTCTCAAGGACAGCGCTGTGAGTTCGCGCACATTCGCCCCACGACCTCGCTTTAGGACTTCGGGAGTTCTTCATTCGACACGGTTTCTGTACTATGTAGGAGAGATGGGTGGCTTTACGGGTTTTTGTTTGCTTAAAATTAAACCAACGTGCACACTTGTCATTAATTTGTGTTGTTGTCGTTGTGCTTGTTTTTGTTTTTGTTGTTGCTGTTATTGTTGTTGTGGACATTTTGGTTTTTAGTTGATGCTTCGCAGTCATTTTTTCAGAACTCTAGGATTTTTTTACTATTGCAAGACCCTGATAGTTCCAGTCGTTGCCCAGCTAAAATGCATCAGGACTTACTCACCAAATAATAGCTGAATACGTACGTGCGAGAACGTGTGTAGTTGTAGTCAGTGAATAAACTCCTTTATGATTTGCTTTCCAGGTGAATGCTGTGTGTTACGGAGCCAAGGTGATGTTGCCAGGAGTTCTTCGCTACGAGGATGGAATAGAGCTGAACCAGGAAATTGTTATCGTTACAACAAAGGGAGAAGGCGTCGCACTAGGTAAATTGCCACTGTCTCTGGGTCGTGACATTTTTTTTCTAATGTTGGGAGTCAACAATATTGTGAAAACTGTGCTTGCAATGTAAATTGGTTCTAGTAACACGTGTTATTTTTTTGGGTGCTGGGGATTTGTCTGCAATGTCAGTGACGACAATCTTTTTTCTCATTTTGAGATGTTCTTATTTTTAATCATCTTCATAAAAAAGTGAAACAGCTACTCGAACTGCTCTACCTGTCTCTAACTAGTTAGTACATCACATATCCATAATTTAACTGTATTTGCATTCAGAATGGCCTTTCCTACTGCATGCGTGGTAACGTTTGTCATGTCACTTGTTCTAGCAATGCTATGCAACATGAGTCACGTGCGTGTGCGTGCGTGAGTGTGAGTGCACGTATGCGAGTGGGTGTATGCGTGCATGTGCCTAAGTGCGTGCACGTGCGTGAGTATGCGTGCAGACCATAACGTTTGTCATATATAACCAAGAGTTTTTCTTGCAGCCATCGCACTGATGACGACGGCTGTGATGGCGACGTGTGATCACGGAGTCGTCGCAAAGATCAAGCGCGTCATCATGGAGCGTGACACCTACCCTCGCAAGTGGGGGCTCGGGCCCAAGGTAAAACACGCACAAGCCTCTAACACCCATAACTCGATTAGGCCGAGGCTTGATACAGTTCCTGTGTATGGCAGTCGTAGTTAGCAGGTTGCATTCACAAGTATTGAAATAGGTAATTGTTGTATTTCCTAATTAAAAGACTGCAGAACCAAGGTTTGCTGTTGTAGAAAAACAACGAATTTATTGCTGTTCAGTGCAGGCTGCCTTGTTGGTGTTTGACACTGGCTTCGAGGAAGTAGTTGGCACCACCAAATATGCATGGTAGAATGCATGTTACAATAATCTCATGGTAATAATCCAGATGTTGGTAACGTGGAAACGTGTAGGCAAGGAGCATAGTTGTACTACAGTACAGAATGGTATCCTCTGGACAAAAAATGCCTTAATTCATGAATTACTATTCAGCATGTGAAAATTCAGATGGCGAAGGCTTTGGTTGTGTGCTAATTAAGTTCTTGCGTTGTCATATTTTAACTTGCGTAATGTCATATGTTTAGGCCAGCATCAAGAAGGGCATGATTAAGGAAGGATTGCTGGATAAACATGGCAAAGCCAATGAAAAAACACCTGGTGACTGGAAAGATAGTTACGAGTATTACAGGTATTTTTATACGTACATCAAGGCGGTAAATTGTATGTGAAAGCTACAGTGTAAGAGGTATCATCATTGACAGCTAACCCAGTGAAACTGCAATTTCTTCTAGATGAATATAGGCAGCAACATCAGAGAAGTTGCAAAATCTACACTTCAAAGAAGTTAACATGTGTCATCTTATTGATACACAATCCACAGCGATTACATGTGCTTCTCCCAAACCATTATGTTGCCATAAGATAGGAGGTTGAGATATGTATATGTGATCAGTGGAGTAGTGTATTAGGTGTGTATAGACAAGCCTAACAGTTGTGTTTCACGTTCTTTGCAGCACACAAAGTAAAGCTGATGGAATTAAGAAGGAAACTGACCAAGCTGATGAACCAACGACTCCTGCTGCTAGCAAGGCGAGTCAAAAGCAGTTAAATATATGGTTTAAGGCACTTTCCAGGCACAAGCCTGGTAAACTGTACTGTGTCTTTCTAACTGTATTTTGTGCAGGGACCAAGAACTGTTTATGCAGATTCCTGTGTACTGTTTCCAATTACATTGGTACGGTTGGACTGGTTTCTCCTTTTGGTTATAGTAAATGTATTATAACTGTACAAATGTGTTGCTGTTATAGAGAAAGCGAACACCATCAGATAGTTCTGGTGATTCATCACCTGCAGTTGAAATAAAGAAAGAACCCGGTTCTGAAAAGAAAAAGAAAAAGAAGAAGAAGAAGAGCAAAGAGATGGGAGATGGTGACGCCTCAATGGTAATGTGACAATATATTTCTTCTGTTCTTTATAATGCCCCGAAAGCATCTCCTTTCACATAAAGATGCCTTGCAGGACACCTTTTGAAACCTGCATAAAAGGCTAAGCAACTTGTTTATGCCACACGTACGTGATCATGAATTTGTCAATGAAATTAACCTGGTCTTACAATAAATGACATGAAAGTTTCTCTCTATTAACAGGAGGCAGACACACCAAAATCAGAAAAAAAGAAAAAGAAGAAGGTAAAGAAAGAAACAGATTCAGACTGATTGACTAGCAGTGTTCATGTGAAAAGAAGCTGCAATTCAAATGACTGGTGCAGCTGTTAACTTGTTTGTGGGTGTCAAATTAATAGTTCTATCAGAAATATCTTCCCATTCAATGGAATTTCCTTCTGTTAGGCAGTTTAATTAAATGTCATTGTGGTTTTTATGCGGTATAAAATTATGTACATTAAAAAAATTAACATCTTAAGCTAAGAGCTTTCATAGTAGGTGTAAGTGTATAGAGCTGTAAGGCTATAGTGTAACGAGTGACAGCCGAAAACTTGTGAAATGAGTACACGAGTAATGATAAAATACATATGGTTTTTCAAATCCACGATCTACCATGAAGAATGAGTATAAAGTTATGGAAACCTACAGACGAGGCTAAAGGCTAAAGAATAAAGCATCAGTAATGTCAAAGGTCATTCCCATTTTTTATTTGTGCATTATTACGATTTGGAAAATAATGTTTTCCACTTTTGTAGATGTCTAGTTTTATAAAATATAAAAGTAAAGAATTCTTAGTGTGTAATTTTACTACCATTTGAAGTCAGTTGTTCTCATGTGAAATTACGTGCAATACAGTGTAGTACTAAAAAGTATTTTAGTAGCGGGCTATCAAAGTTAAATGTAGTGCAACAGTTGACAAAACTACTTCTTTTTCTTCTTTCCACCCCCCTTTTTACCCCCTTTCTTTCCTCCTTTCTTGCCCTTTTTCTTGCTGAATGGGCCCAACTGTTTGCGCACCATCAGCCCTCTCCACCATGCTTGTATCTATGTATAAAATGCAGAAATATTCATACAGAGGACAGATGAAACAAAGTGGGATAAATCAGATGTTTCGAGTTTTGTATCACGATACATTCTTACACAACGCACGTACCTTAATTGCGCATCTTAGCCGCTCTGCTTCTCTCGCTGCCTTCTTTCTCTCTAACTCTTTCTCCAGCTCATATTGCGTGATCACCTCTTGGTACTCTGCAAACTGAAAATGAAGACGGCACATTTCAGAATTAATCATCTAAGATACATGGTTATATAATATTGAAGAAAGAGAAATATATTGACTAGATGGAGATGTACCTTCTTTGATAACTGCTGGTACTTGTGCAAACCATTCTCCTGGTTCTGCTTCAAACGTTCCAGATCTTGTTCTTTATCCTCTATGTCCTTGTCGTACTTGTCCATCCAGTGGTCGACCTTTAGTCCCAAATCCTATCACAAGTTAAAGGGACAGTAGCCTCTAGGATTTTACTGCATACAACTGTACTTACTGTATAACAAATCGTCTATACCCACATGTATTTGTCACCAGATACTTAATTAATTATTTACACATCAACGCTACGAAATTTGAACGGCGCCATGACACCCGCGACCGT
>NW_014577350.1:90489-91816 GCF_000485595.1 Priapulus caudatus
TTGGTTTTGGTTTTGGTTTTGGGTGGGTTCGGGTGCAAAGCAGTCAACGCAGGCAGTAGGCTTTGTGAGTTACGACGGTCGAGGTGTGTGTTTACGGTTCAGTGTGTAACGGAAGAATACCAGAGTCAACGATACGTCAAGCTTTCGTCGGTGATAAATAAATGATGAGCGGATGAATTGATGTTAAAGACTGCTGTTGGTATAAGCGTTACAACTGTCGTTATATAAACATGTGAACCGACTTCCGGCAATGTCCGTGATGTTTACAACCGTTTGCGTTTATCTTCGAGTTTACAAGTTGGATTAATGAAAAACAAAACACGAAGAGGTGTGCGTTTTGATAATGCTTAGATGCGCGTTTTTTCGCAGTTATGTATACAGTAAGTAGTCTCATAAATACTTTGATAAATTATTTAAATACTGTAACAAGAGTGGCTGAAAAAAACGGGTGGACCGACGGTCCATTTAACTTGTTAAATTTACTGGACCGAGAGAGATTTTGGTGGTCTCGGACCACGGTCCACCGCCTAACGTCGAAGACTGCTTGTGTATCGTTACAGCCCTAGAGTCTATGTAATTAGTTTGTTCATATGCAGGTTATGAAGGCCTATGCAGATAGTGAGGGGGTATACTCGGATGATCAATGCAGGATACTGAGATATAAGCAGGGCACCAGGAAATGGAAATCTATATGTAGGGAAGGGAACTTAGGAAAAGTAGGGAAGTATGCAAGTAGCTCGGAGAATGGTGAAGGTGAAGGTGAAGGGGAATATGTGTGTACTCGGGAAGGTCGCTTGCAGATTGTTAACACGGTCTATCAGTCATACATTTGCTGATTTCTGCCCTACGTGTTTTTATCTATGATTTTTTATGCTCCTGTTTACCTGCAGGTGTGTTTTGGGTGAGCTGTGAGGCTGGCACCTATATTAGAACACTGTGCGTTCATCTCGGATTGCTGCTTGGCATTGGAGGCCAGATGCAGGAACTTAGGCGTGTGCGGTCAGGAATCCTGTCTGAACAGGTATGATTTCTTCCGCCCCACAATCACACCCTCCTAGCTATATTCTACCCATTATCCCCACCCATATCCTACTATATTTCTCTACAAAATTTCATACCAACCCTACTTCATCCTCACTACAGCTAACCACACACTACCATCACTCCACCTATCGCCTTTCCCTCCTCATTACACAACTCTACTATACAGTATTCTCACTAGACGCCCCACACCACCTAGCCCCACACCACCCTCACTGCACCTAGCCCCACACCACCCTCACTGCACCTAGCCCCACACCACCCTCACTGCACCTAGCCCCACACC
>NW_014577350.1:96878-129274 GCF_000485595.1 Priapulus caudatus
GTCGTTTATAAGATATTACAATCCTTTTGCTTTTAAATGAATAAATAAGAAATACCCTCGGTCTGTAGCCCTTGGCTGGAAAATGGTTTTGCGCAACTTCTCAGATCGTGCGCTTTGAGTGGCGCCACCGTCGTTGTAATCAAACTGTAGTCGTTAGTTTTAAAACATTTTTTTTAAATATTTCTAATAGTGATTGAACCATGAAACTTTTTATGTAGTGCAATTATAACCTAAATTAGCTGAAAATAACCCTAGAACCTAGAAGCTACTGTTCCTTTAAGTAAGAACCACTGAAGGTAATACATAGCCATTGACATTGACATGTTAATTATTACACGGGGGATTTGATGACCAGTGGGAACCCTTTTATGACGTAAGGAAAATAGCGGTTAGTTAATTGCGCATTTAGCATTCGTGGCTTGCTGCCTGCACGGTCATCGAGTACCTGTAAATGTGTTCTGAGATATCCTTCTGTCTCCATATTAACTCTGCATTCCTCGTCCAGTTCCTGTCGCAGCCTCTAAATAAACATAATGGTATACAGATATAACTCAGAAATATATAATGCAATATCAGTTGGTACTTCATGTGCATACTTACTTTCATTCATTCAACGAAACGTGGTTCAGGAATGTAATTGGGAATCTGGCAAAGACACTGTATTAATGTGGGACGTTCACCATGAATTGCCAAAGAGTAGCGCAATAAAGAAAAGAAAATATGGGTGTTCAACCATCTAGACGTACACCAGAGGTACCTTATTTGATGACTTCTTTCCTTAAATTAGTAATTAATTGATTTGTTATTAATTGATTTCCTTATTAGTTTCCTGTCGGCCATATTCTTTCTCAATTGTTAGTCACTCGCCTGTATTTCCTGATGCAGTTCGGTCTCTCCCTTGCTACACAGCTGCTGTGTCTGTGTCACACTGTTCTGTGTCATGCCCTTTACAAACTTCATCTCCATGTTAGTTCTTGCCTGGTAACAGAGTTATGTGTTATGGCATTGATGACAAATCAATCATTGGATGATATGAATACCTTGAATGAGTCTCACTGAGAACATATCCAGTGCCGTGAAAAGTTAGCGTTCAGTCATCTTGATGAGGTTACCTGGGGAAATAATGGAAGATCATATTAATTAATACGAATGACAGCTCAATGGATAGTGTGAAATTACTCATGATGAAGCAGGTTCAAGTTGATATACAACTAGAAGCAATCACTATTCTGCCCAATATAGTTTCATTGCTTTTTTGTCATTGCGAGCCATCTTCTAGCAAATCACAGTACCTGGTCTACAGACCTTTGTATCCTGTATCTGGTCCTTCAGGTGAGCAATCAGCTCATTTCTGTCCTGAATGTCTGTCTCTTTGCTGTTCTTTGTTTCGATTATCATCCTCTGCAAACTTCTGGTTTTTGTCCTAGTCTCTTCCTCCCTACCAGTAGCATATACCTCAGTATAGTCTTTGCGTATGTGCAAAAGCAGTGAAATTACTGCATTGCTTGTTAAATAGAAGTCTGCACCTGTCTAGGAGAAGTCCCAGTTCCATCTTTGATATGTGTGTAAGTTGGTGCATATGATACTGTTCTGAATTCTTTAAGGTTTTAAAATAGTGTTTTAAACGTTCTAAGAAAACAAGTATCTAATGACAGCATAAGCATAATGTGGGGTCATGTGCCCCTTGTATGCCCCCACACATTAGTTGTTATGCTCTACTTCCCATATACTTTTCCTAACACAGTATATACCATCTCGCTTTTTTCCCTGTACTCTACTGTGTGCTGATATAATGTTATGATATGTTATCAAGTGAGACCCATGTGAAAACAAAGTAACAGCACCTAATATTTTCTTAGTAAAGGGGTATGAATTATTGGATGTAGTTTTATTCATGCTTACTTGGCAACGGTCTTGTTAAATCCTGACTTCCTCTGCATCTCGGTTTTAATGGACTGTTGCAGGAAATTAAAGCTTTCGTGTTCAGCTAGTTCTTTGCGTGTTCCCTCCAGGACCTCTGCTATAAAGCCCCTGCATGACGAACAGGATAAAATATTTAATTGTACAGATTGATATATAATTCAGGCATGATACTAATACTATCGTGAATCGACCACACCTTACAAGGGCTGTAACCTGACCAACTTCCTGGAAGGGTAAAATTTTGCAATTTTATCCGAGATGTGACTTCAGAATACCTTTTTGAAATGATTTTGATATTAAAACCACAAGATAAAGTTGGGCTGAAGGTATGATTGTGTTCAATTATTTATTACAGTCCGACCTCCTTTATCCGGCCAAGTCAGGACCAGCACCTATCCGGATATGGGATTTGGCCGGATGTGAGAGTTATGCTCAAACACAGCATTTCTATGCAGTTCAGTGGGGTTTATGCATGTGATAATGTATTTAAACGTTGCTATGATTATTTGTAACAAACTGTCGTGTTTTATGGTTTATATGAAATGGAAATAAAATGAACTAAAACAGAAATTTTGGCAAATTTTGAGGCATAGCGGACATGAGTGGACAACACACACACACGCGCGCACACACACGCAAACACACGTACGGTTGGTACATCGCACAAGTTTTAAGCAAGCTTTGAGCGAGTTTTGAGCGAGATTTTTAGGTGGAAATGAATGAAAAACAGAGGACATACACTGTGAGATCGCGGCCGGTTAATAGAGATTTCCGGATAATGGATGGCCGGATAAAGGAGGTCAGACTGTATATACAAGGGACACATTTACCAATGAATGAAAATAATGCTAAAATGTATGTGTCCCTCACTCCACCTTAAGCTACAGCTCTAGCTGTACACTGAACACCTGGTTACGTGCAGTGGTTCATACAAGTGTTGGAAACTGCACCAGGAAACCCGGTATAAAATTGTCTAGATAGAACAGTAGAATGGGTTCTTCTAGAAATTGTCTATAGAAGTTTATAGAAGGGCTTTTTACTTAACACTATAGTAATTAAAGCCTATGTGATTAAATTTAGCTTGCCTGTCTTTTTGAATTTTCACCATATTATCTTGTGCCGGTTGACCTTGTAGAACACCTCTTTTAAAAACCTAAAAGAATATAAACAACTGATTCAAACAGCCCTCAGTTCACTTCAAAAAGCACCTGTGGGATATTACCTTTATTCGAATAATGTGAATAGATCTGTACTCCTATCTATCTGTGTTAGTTGATAACTGTTAATGTTGTTGCCACTAACTGACTACTATTAGTTTAATATTATTATTTGTATAATATAGCCACTCTCGATACACAAGCACTATAGTTATCTGCTATTGCATGATGTGTGATTTCCCATGCATGTGGCCATAACCTTACTAACAATAATATTACCATATTACTTCTTCCTAGAGTCTTCGCTGTCTCACCACCATTGCCATTTGTAAATTGCTTTCTACTGCAAGCACTTTTTTCGAACTCTTTCTCTAATCCTCTTTGATCCTCAAAAATGGATTCAACTTCCTTTGCAAATGTCTAGGATAAAAAAGAACTATGTTACCCAAGCTATATTATATGTGATCAATAGAATATATAGACTGTTACATGGTCAGTCAAGCTAGAGCAGTTTGTGTGCTTTTCCCTGAGTGAGTGCATCTCAAACTGTTGTCAGACTATTTTCATATATTTCAATGCCAAGCATCAATTGATTAGGGACATCCCATTCCAACAATGAACGATTAAAGCTTCCTCTCAATCACACCAAGCAGATAGGCCAATTGATGATCACATGATTATATTTTGTGTAAAAAAACAGGTATAACTAATTCAGTAATTGCGTAACTACCACGGTCAGTAGAGGAGTATAGTGGTGGGTGTCGTGACGACAGTGGCAGTAGTATTGCTGAGAGGGTCTATGTCCCCCGGGGTACTGCCGGAACGTACCCTGGGTACGGTCCGGTATACCGTAACGTACCCTGGTACTATCTAATATGCTGGACCGTACCTCGCCTACTCCACTAACGAGTCTAGGGAGTCGCCTACGCCTACTCCCTAACCCTAACCCAAACCCAAACCCTAAACCTAACCCTAACCATATCAAATAGTGACCAGGGTACGTTCTGGCAGTACCCTGGGGGACATAGACCCTATGAGCAGTAGTATTAGCACTAGCAGTAAGGGTAGCAGTAGCAGAAGAATAGACTCAGTGGCCCCTGCTTTATCAGGCTCCCAATGAATGGGTGCATGCATGGCTTAATCATGATTTAGGCCCATGTCACATAACAGTGACACAGTGTCAGGACAGTAGTAACGCTCATAGGGTACGTCTATGTCCCCCAGGGTACTGCCGGAACGTACCCTGGGTAGGGTCCGGTATACCAAAACGTACCCTGGTCACTATTTGATATGGTTAGGGTTAGGATTAGGGTTAGGATTAGGGTTAGGGTTTGGGTTCGGCTTAGGGTTAGGGTTAAGGAGTAGGCGTAGGCGACTACCTAGACTCGTTAGTGGAGTAGGCGAGGTACGGCGTCGGTACGGCATATTAGATAGTACCAGGGTACGTTCCGGTATACCGGACCGTACCCACTAAGTCTAACCCAGGGTACGTTCCGGCACGGGCGGCAGTACCCCGGGGGACATAGACCCTCTCAGCAGTAGTAACCGTAACCTTATCTGCCTTTACTCGGCATCCTTGTCCTCCAACGCTTGAGAATATTGAGCCGAGAATATGGAGCTTATCAATGCAATCTTCCAATACTGTACATGTTGCTATTTTATCAGTAAAAACATTCATGAACAAAGTCTCAGAGTGAGAGCAAGAGTTGTCATCGAGTTCAACTTCAACCCCCATATTGCATATATTGATATAATATATAAATTCAAAATTGCTTCACGTCTTCACTTTCAAATGTTACACTATGTTATTACAAAAGCAGTGTACTATTGATGTCTAGGAATGTCTAGTAAGTAGTATTATAATGACATTGACACTATCAAACAGTCAGTCTTTTCGAAAAGACTTGTTTTTGTTTACATTTTCGATGCGGTTCTTGTTGCTAGGTAACATAGTTCACCACCCGTGATATAGACTGACTTCACGGTCCTTGTTACCGCTCCCTCACATGCTGCTGCCCGACTTACGGAGTGACAACGTTAATACCGTGTTCGTCTATATTTTTAATAAAAATATAGATATTTTAACGAACGGTTAGGAAACAATATTTGCAAATATGATACATCTCATGTACTGTTTTATTTTTTAACTAATTTTTTACTGAAATATTTTACGTAATCATTTCGCCAATTTGAACGTGATATTTTTTTCGATAATTTATGGTTAATAACAGCGACGGTAGGTGGCTCAACTTCATTCAACCCATTTTACCAAATTCCAGTACGAGTTATTCAAATCAAGTATATTTAGTAATTTACATTCTTTATTTCTTTAAGATAACCAATGGATAAGTTTGTCGTCCGGTTACCAAGAAGTCTACCTGGAGAAGCTAGCAGGCCAAAGGAAAGGGCCACATATAAGCAAATGACGATTCACGACTTGAGGGTAGGCCTACACAACTCGGTGACAACTGACCTGTCACTGTGTCAGTGTCAGTGTCACAAGTTAGCCTACTACTACTAGTACTACTACTACTACTAGTACTAGTACTACGCTTTGACGCTGTGTTGCCGTTGGTATAAGTGATATCGGAAAGTCCAGCTGTGTTATTTAGGTCATAGAAAAAGGGGGTATAATACGGTACCCCGTACAGACTACGAATTTTAGCGCGAGTCAGACGCGCACTATTAACTAGGAGTGGGAGCGTACAGACTGCATATTTGACCCTACTTTAAATGAGTCATCAGTTCTCCCACCGCTCAGTTCCCTGCTTGCCACGTCACCCCGCAGACAGCGAGGTACAGCGAGCGTACAATTACGTGACCTAAATAAGGCTATGCGCATGCGCATTGCGAAACTTGGCACGCGCTAGGCACCGGATTGCGTACAGACACAGCTTAGAGCGGGATAACTTGGTCCGGACTAAGTTAGCCCTGCTTTATTTGCGGGGCTAACTTGGAGCGGGTCATCGCGTATTTGGAGCGGCATAGCGTGTACACACTGCAATATTTAGTGAGCGTCTGACGTGCTCTAGTTTAATACAATATCATATTCGTAGTCTGTACGGAGTATAAAATGGCGAGGCGCGCTTAGGAAAGTACATGATTACACTCGTGCGTTTTTAGTTTTTGCATTAACAAACATTGCAAAAGATCCCAAATGACCACAATCATATTTGTAAATGTTTGTGTAAACAGAAATGCACCTGTGAATTTAGAGGTACGATGTTAGTGAAGAGAATTATAGATCAAAAACTAGACTAGTCCTATCCTAACTTTGTTATATATAGGCAACTTATCACCCCTCTTATCTGATCTCAATATGGCAGCGGGGACTTTTCCGATATGGCTTATTTTAACAACACGCGTACTCAACAGTGTAGGCTCCTGCGCAATCACTCAAGATTGACTCTTGTCACTGAAACTACTCTAGCTACAAGTACAATTGTGGATGAATTAAGGATTGGTTCTGAAGTGACCAAGCATGATGAGTGACCACTCCGCTGTGTATATGAAAAATTTGACATCAAGCCTAGTATTTATGAGGGAATGTCTATAAGAGAGGTGTAACTCTGTCAGTCTGTAGCAAAACGTACTGAGAGGAGCCCCCATGGATGAACGTACCACTGTTGGTGCAGCAGCCGTAATACAGCAACATTCAGCCTTAGTTCGATAGCTCTGAGCTATGTTTACACTTGAACTGTGTGAATGAATTAAAAACTCATATATCATAAAATGATAATTTAACCCAGATCATGTTCTCGGCCATGGGTGTCACCTGAATTTGACGAGAAAGCGTGTCGTAGAGACGCAGCATTCAAATATTGCAAGAAATGTGGCTGCCCAAGTCATGAACTAAAATTAAAATAGCTAAAACAAGAAGCTCAACTAGGCCTTAGGAGGTCATTCTGCTCAAATGTTCAGTCGGTTATAACACAACAGGACACAGAGAGCAGAATGACGTGCATATAAAAGCTTGTAGGCATTTCCGTGCAGTATTATAACTGCAGAGAATGTAGTTTTTCTCCTTTTCTTCTAATCCTTTAAAGGCTCACAATGCGCATCCAAACGCTAATTACTCCAGTACTAGACTAGCAAATACTTCTTGGCATGCATAATCACACTACCTTATGACAAAATAAACTCTAGTTCCTCCCATTTCACTGCATGTTGTCTTATAAAAGGTATTTTGAAAATACCTCCAATGTTGTTGAAATTCTCCGATGTTGTTGACAGTTTCCCCAATCCCCAAGCAACCGTGCAGTGGTGCTGCGGTACAGCGGTACGGGCGCAGCAAAGATAAAAACATGTGACGTCACGTCACCACTTCGAGGCTATTTTGTTTGGCAAACAGTCGGCGTTTGCGCCAGAATGCCAGTTTTCTCACCTCTTTTTTGTCGGTTTTAAGCAAACGCGCAGTGAAATGGGAGCAACTAGAGTTTATTTTGTCATAAGGTAGTGTGATTATGCATGACACGAAGTACTTGCTAGTCTAGTACTGGAGAAATTAGCGTTTGGATGCGCATTGTGAGCCTTTAACCTTTCCCCCCTATGCTTAAATCTGTCATCTGTTCAGTTCTGCACTAGCCACAGTGTGTTAGTCAGAGACCCGTCTAACCATCTTTTGGACGGGCTATTCTTGGATGAGTTGATGAAATTTGATAGAGATGGCATGAGGGCGGCCCAATTTTACCCCTGCATAAAAATAAAATCCTCGGTAGGGCGTTTCGCGCCCGCAGCATCCTCGCTTCGCACAGATGGTGAGACTCCCTGATTTTTTTTTCCTGGCTATCACCCTGACTAGCCACTGCACAAAGCTATAGTGATGATTCGGCACGACCACGAACATTAAATTGACTACGTCACGAATTTTCTATGGTAAAATTTGTAAAATTTTTGTTGCCATTTTTTTACATTAAAAGTAAATACTAACAGGACTTTCAAATTTTTACCTGAAAGATTGTTTCACAACTAGTTAGAAATCCAAAAAACCTGGACGATTTGTTATTGTTATTGCGATCCTGATATTAATTGCTTGCTATGGGCTATGTATGAGTAATGAGTGTATGTTTACATCGAACAATATAGCAAAATAGGAAGTATAATGCAGCAATTTACACATAAAAAGTGAACAGAATTATTTACATTTTGTGAAAAAGTGGATTTTTTTTAAAAACTTTTATTATTTATGGTGACGTAATCACTTTTACTGTGTTAGTAACGGCTTAAAATATGAAAGATTCACGAGCCTTATTAAATGTGTACACTGGTTTACGGAATTTTTTCTTGCATGTTTTAGGGTGTTGTCGTAGTTGAAGATGTGTTGAGGCTGAAAGCACAACTGGAGTTGAACAATCAAGCTACAGAGGTATTACTATCAGCTCTACATGAAATTTCTGGCAAGCAACCGTCAGTCAAGGTTCTACAAGAAATTAAGATCGGTGAGCATATGTACATGATAAGTTACAAATTATGTAAATCTATTCGAAATTGGTGCATGATGAAGATATGTTTCACCCATCTGCATAGTAAAGCCCTGTTTTACTGTAATCTATCACTGGAGATAATTGTTATGAGAACAAGGTTGCGATGTTCATGTGGATTGTTGCCATAATTGGTATCATTAGCATTTCTTCTGCGGACAGCGGTGGCCGACTCCTAGAATGTTTTATTGTATAATGAGCATTGACATTTTTGGCATTGTTGGGGCAAAAAATTTTTGGCCATGTCAATTCTCAACAATAATCAGCATTGATAAGTTGTAGGTCCAATAATCATCTCCCAGGTATAATGACGGATTGGAATAAAATTTGCTACCTGCATGAGTCAATCTTGTTCGTTTTTTACTAGTTTTTACCTGTTTCAAAAAGGAATGGTTTTATACGGTGTGTCTAAGTGCAAAAGTGCTAAGTGCGTAAGTTTCAATAAAAAATGACTAGCAAGATATTTGGTATACAAGCAGAGTGAAAAAAACAGCACTGTTTTGTTGGTTCATTTTACTGTTGTTTATCCTTTTGCACTTTTGGTATGAATTACTTCCACAAATCTAGAGATCTTTTAATTCCTGATGAATTACATACAGAACTACTAGGTGGTGTAGTTTAATAATATAGTGATTCGCATAACAGTCACATAGTGTTTACTACTGACAATTTATTATGAAATCCCATTTTTAAATGTTTTTTGCAGAGTTATTCTGCATGCCACTGTGTGTCTAATTGCATCATCTCTCTACTGTACAGGACGTTCCGTGCGTAGGCTTAGTAATCATAGTGACCCCCAGGTGGCCATCCTTGCTCGCGACATCTGTGCATCGTGGAAATCATTTATCAGGGAGCGTCGAAGCCTGCCTATGATTGAAGTCAGAAGTGATGCGAAGACGGAGTGCTTACGGCAATCCGCCAGAAAGCTCATAGCAGAAGCACTTGCAATTGTGGTGCGTTTATCCCGTTTATCACTTAGCTGGAGAATCTTTGATGCGTTTGGAGCAATGGTCGATACACGGCTAACGCCAGTGTAGTGTTGCTGTAGCACAGTATGCATCCCCCTACGGCAAATGCCCCACACGCTCTACATTGCGCATGGGGCTGGACATGTCTAACAAGGCGCATTGCGCGTGATGCATGGGGATTTGAACATTATTGCACATGTGCAATAAGCGGGGGGGGGGGGAGCCTTTTGCTATAGGGGATGCTCATTGTACTACACTGGGAGTTGCTGGCCTGTGAAGTTGGAGGCATGAGAATGAATATGGTCTAGAGGAATAGCATAGTGGTGAGGAATAAAATAATAATAATTATAATAATAAAATAATAATAATTATAATAATAAATTATAATAAATTATAATAATAATAATTATAATAATAAAATAATAATAATTATAATAATAAAATAATATAGTGGTGAGGAATAAAATAATAATAATAATAATAAATAATAATAGGAATAAATAATAGTGGTGAGGAAACTAGGGTGAAACTGAGCGAATGACATAGAATCGAAAGGGTGGGAGTGAACGAAAGTAAAGATGGAAAAGCTCACGAGAGAGTGCAATAGAAAACGAGCATTAGAGGCAGAGCAATATGAAGAAAGACAATTAAGGAAAGGGGAGCAGAATTGCAAGAAAGAGAGGAGAGATGTAGAGGAATAATGACAATAGTTTTACCTATTACAGGAGACTAGTCTGATCGTGGAAAGTATAGAGCGAGAGGTGTATCACCAGAGTCACAGAATCCTCAACAGCAGCTACAGGAGGACGATACGGAAGCTGGTGTTCAGACTTCGAGCGGAAGATGCTACTGCCGAAAGTGTTCGGCTTGGGAACATCTCATCCCTTCTGTCTAGCAGCAGGCACTGAGGCATTCAAATCTCGTTAATGACTTGATCGGATTTTATGACGAAATGTTCTTGCCTGCCTATGCATGTAGGCTTTTTTATTTTTGTAACTGTATATATTGAAAATGAATAGATTTATTATATTTTTACGCATGTTGTTATTGCTTATTGGCTAGTTAAAATAAAATTGCTTACAAAATGCTTATTTCTCACAGGAATAAAAAAAAAAAGAGCACACTGCCAAAGAAAAGTCAGAAGTGATTGATATTTTTGAGATGATTATTAGAAATTATTTGAAAACGTGCTTTGTTAGAGATATTTTGTAATAGCATGACGTTTCACAATTACACCACACACTTTCCAACCCATATTTTCTTTCTGACCCGACCTGTTGGTTTCAAGTGTTTTCCCATAGCACTAAGACTACAATCGGCACTAATTTTTTGTAACACACTTTAAAAATTGCTTCTGTGACTAATGAAATGCGGCGAGAGTCCAGCTATGTATCCGTAATATGGTTCAGCCACTGTAATCATATATTGAAGGTAAATTCCTCTGGTTCTATTATTGCTGTGCCACATGTTGACATTGGTGTAATTAGCCCACTCAAACAGGCCACGTTGTTACGTTCTGGTGTTCAAAGTTCAGTATGTAATTAGCACTACTTCCACCCTTTGTTGGCTTAAACCTCCAACAGACAGGAGTACGTAATGTTTGTACACAAATGTGTCACTATTCGCCAACAGATGGCGCTCCCCAAACGCAGCATCACATTACCTGATTGCGCGTGCAGTTGGCTGTCAACAGGTACGTTTATACGGCTGATTAGCAGCAGGTGCGAGAGCTCTCGCTGCGTGCGCCCGCCGCGAACTACAAAGCGAAGCTCATACCCTCTGGGAGTCTTCTCTCGCTTATACATTCCGTGGAAGTACAACGTGTTCCTTCTAGTCCTCGCTTTCCGTGGAGATTCAAGCTGATCGTTGGCTAACGCAGACGTTTCTGATTCTCGCGCGCGCACGTGTTAATTATTGCAAGAACCCGACCTGCGGTAGAAGACAACTGCAGTCACGCTACGAAAGACGCCTGCAGCAAGTCGTGCCCGTTTCGATGATGGAGGCGCCGACACGCAACTGAGCAGAAGTGTCTTTATGTAAGTAAATCGCCGCTGCGTCCCCAAGCTACGCGCGATACGCGTTTTCCCCAGTTCTCACATGTTTTTCATGCGAGATATACCTATCATGCATGGCTAATGGCGAAATCGTGATGGCGAAACGTGATGGCGAAACGTGATGGCGAAATCGTGATGGCGTGTCGCATGGCGAATTCGTTTGCGCGACTATACGTTACACTCGCTTGAGCGTTCCCGGCCATCGAAAGCACTGCTGCTTTGCGCGCGTCTGTGCTATGCACGTTTACACCCCTGCGACTTCTGCATATACATTTGGAGCGAGTGAATAACGGAAGCAAACACCGCACGCGTATCGTCGTCGTTCTAAGTGACCAATTCGATTCTGCGTGGTGAGGAAAGATGCCGATGGACGACCGAGTGGTTTTAAGGAGATACTGTGGATAAGTTCATCGATGAAATATTAGGTAGGAACGTGGACCGATGCAGAGGTAGGCATACCCGCGGATCGAATAATGGGAGCAGGCAGGTACGTGGATAGGTAGATGAGGGTTGGTAGGCCTCCAGATAGAATGATGGGAGCAGGCAGGTACGTCGTGGATAGGTAGATGAGGGTTGGTAGGCATGTGGATAGAATGATGGGAGCAGGCAGGTACGTGGATAGGTAGATGAGGGTTGGTAGGCCTGCGGATAGAATGATGGGAGCAGGCAGGTACGTGGATAGGTAGATGAGGGTTGGTATAGGCCTGCAGATAGAATGATGGGAACAGACAGGTACGTGGATAGGTAGATGAGGGTTGGTAGGCCTGCGGATAGAATGATGGGAACAGACAGGTACGTGGATAGGTAGATGAGGGTTGGTAGGCCTGCAGATAGAATGATGGGAACAGACAGGTACGTGGGGTAGGCGTAGATGAGTGGTCGGTATGAGCCTGCGGGTAGAATGGATTGGCAAGCAGGCGCAGGTAACGCTGGGCTACGGTAGGTGAGTGTGGTAAGCCCTGCGGAGAGATGATGGGAGCAGGCAGGTAGCTAGGGTAGAATAGGATGAGTGTGGTAAGACCTGCGGATAAGGAATATGGGAGCAGGCAGGTACGTGGGTAGTAGGTGAGTAGTGGTGAAGCCTGCGGTGTAGAAATGATGGGAGCAGGCACAGTACGGCTGGGTAGGGTATGATGAGTGGCTGGTAACCACTGCGAGTAGCAAGTCGATGGAGCAGGCAGGTATACAAGCGTTGATAATGGTAGATGGGGAGATTGATAGTCCTAATGCGGATAGAAATGAGATGGGAGACAGGCGAAGGCTACGTGGATAAAGAATAGAATGGGAGGTTGGGAGGCTTGCGTTGGCGGAAGAATCATAATGGGAGGCAGCAGACGGTAACGTGATAGAGTAGATGAGGGTTGGTCAGGCCTGCGATAAGAATGATGGGGAAGCAGGCAAGGTTACGCTGGAATGGTAATGGAAGGGCTGCTGGTAAGGGCTTTGCAGATGAATGGATGCGGACGCAGGCAGGTAACGTGAATAGGTAGAATGAGGTATAGGTGAGCCTGCAGGATCGAATTGATGGAGACAGGCAGAGATACATGGATAGGTAGAGTATGGAGGCGTTTGGTAGGAGACCATGTGGATAGAATAGATGAGATAAACGTGAAGCGGAGCAGGGGTAAGGTGGTGCGCGGATGAGAGTGGACGAGTTTAGGGTTGAGCCGCACGTGACCGTAAGAGTGGTGAGGGAAGGTATATGCCGTGGTGGATAGTCAACGGTAGCTACGTGAGATAGAGGTGAAGGCTAGCTAACCACTTGTAAAGGTAGACCGAGGTGGGTAGCCCGCAGTGACGGAAGGAGAAAGATGCGCGTAGAGAATAGAATAGTAGATCATGTGGAGCAGGCGCACCGCGTCTCCAGCCTTGATATACTGACCACAACGGAAAACCTGTACCTCTTAAAACATACCGCTGGCGTGGCCAAATGCCCACATTCACCGCATAACGCAGTTTCGCGATGGCCTACAATATATCGCCCCCCCCCCGCCAGGTAAGCACAACCGGCTAGCCCTAAGGCACTATAGACTAGTGTTACAGCTAACGGATTACACGATACGCTACAGTAGCCTAGAGACACAATACCGGCTGACAAGCAGGCGGGGTTAAATGTAAGCAGTATAGTCTAAAAAATCGCACATCCAGCCCTGCCAACCCCTCGTGAAACCCGCCTCCCAGGATCAGATAGCATGGTCACGGAGAACGTAATTATTAAACACACGTCGCCAACATAATATGTCTTGAACACGTCTTCTAAATGTCAAGAACACATAACGCTAATTCGCAGGCCCCCCACAACTCAGCCCACACCCACTCACCACACCCGTCGCGTACGTGTGGTGCGCCGCTGGGTCGCAACTATCGTACAATTGTGTGCGCGGTGTAGCAGAACTCGGGAGTGTGATGTCTCGTGCACGCGTATACCGCGTGCGTGCGCTTTGCTTATCTTTGTGTGTATGTTGAGAAAGAGAGAACGCGAGGGTGTGTGCGATGTCACGTGTGCGTGCTGTGCCGTCAGCGCGCACCTTTCTTACGAGTCGTCGTGCCATGTGTTCCGTATGCCATTGTGCTGTTGTGGTAAGCAATGCGTGTGGGTCTAACTTCAACCTCCGTCATGTCAGGTCTAGTATGGGTGCGGCGCGCTTTCGCCTGCCGCCTGTGCGTGTTTTGTTGTGTGTGTGTGTTGTGTGTGTGTGTGTGTGGTGTGTGGTGTGTGTGTGTGTGTGCGTGTGGCAATGCGTGCATGGCTTGCGTGCGTGCTTGTGCGTGCATGATGTGGGTAGCGTGCGTACTGTGCGTGTGCGTGCGTGCGTACGTGCGTGTGCGTGCGTAGCGTAACAGTGCGTGTGCGCTGTCGTGCGTGCGGTGCGTGCGTGCGTGCGTGCGTGGCCGTATCTTGAAGTGCGTGCAATGTGTGGGTTGCGTGCGTACGTCGTGTGCGTGCGTACGTGCGTCGTCCGTGCGTGCGTGCGTAAGTGTGTGTGTGTATGTGTGTACTGTTGTGTGCTCGTGTGTGTGTCCGTAGGTGTGTGTGTGTCGATGTGTGGTATGTGTGATGTGCATGTGTGTCGCGCGATAGTGCATGTGGTAGTGAGACACGAGAGCAAGGTGAAAGGAGAATATACATATGTCTATCGGTTCCACACATGATCTAAGCAGCAGCCTCGTTGTCGCGGTCCCCTAACACGACAAGAACCGCACCACGAGGGCGCGCCGCGGGGGAGCGCCGCGCCGGAGCGGAGCCGAGTCGACCAACCGGGAGTAACCGGCGGAGCCAGTCTTGTGAACGTGTATATATTACACGCGTTGTTCCTAATGCCATGGGTCGCCGCCGGAAGTTTTGCGAGCAAGCAGCGAGCGTATCTCAAGTCGCTACCATTCGAGTTGTATAGCCATGCGATAACGTAGGAATGAAATAAACACGCTTCATCGTTATCGACAGCATCTATGACTCTCGCGAAAACACTGTCGTGTTTTCAGTGCGCTCGTTATCTTAGCTTGATTAGCAGCTTATGTGTGTGTCGTTCCTGTTGGTTCCATAGAGAACATATTGCAGAATATATGCAATTCGCTGGTAAAATCGTAAACATATAGGAGATTAAAGTATTCGATGTCGCGAATTTGCTATGTAGCACGACTCGTACATGACGTGTCGTTGAATTAAAAATATGAGGAAAACTTCTAAAGTCCGTAAAAGATTTTTCAAATTCAATATCCATTTGACGATCTGATATACGATAGTTAGATATAGAAAAAAAACAAAATACATATTCGTAATTCAAAAATTAAAGTTCTTAATGGCATCTAACATATTAGTAACATTATTTAACGTAAATACGGAAGCGAAAAATTAGAAGTTGATGATCCACGTAGCCATTGATATAACCGTGATCGTCTGATATCACAGCGCCTAATTAATTTGATAGTTTAAAGTGATACAAGCTATTGATAGGGTTGGGATCGCGCACGCGTATATACCGTGTGTAGGGATTTTTTCTGGTTAAGTACCGTGTTTGATGTACGTGATGTGATGTGTGTTGTGTGTAGTGTGTGCGGGGGTTTTTAGGGTTTGGGCGGGGTTTTTGGTGGGTGTTGTGTGTGTGTGTGAAAGTGTCGTGTGTGTGTGGGCCGTTAACTGTCTGTGTGTGTGTAGTGTGTGTGTGTAGTGTGTGTGTGTGTGACGTCGCGTGACGTCGTGTGCGTGCATGCGTACGGTGCGTGTGCGTGGCATAACGTGCGTGTAAGCGTCTTGTGTTTGTGTGTGCGTAGCGTGCGTGCGTGCGTGCGTATTTTTGCGGTGCATTGTGAATGGGTGCGTGCGTGCGCTGCGTATTACTTTGCGTGGCATGTGTGGGTGCGTGCGTGCAGTGCGATACAGGTACGTGTACGTGAGTGTGGTGTGTGTGTATGTGTGATGTGTTGTCGCGCGTGCTATGATGTGGGAGTGCTTGTTGTGTCTCGTGTGTGTGTAGTGTAGTGTGTGTGGTGTGTGTGTGTTGTGTTGTGAGTGTAGTCGTGTGTGGGCGTGCCTAGTCTGGTGTGTGTGTGGGTGTGAGGCGTGCGTAGATCTGATGTGTGTGTGTGTGTAGTGTCGTGTGTGTGTGTGTTGTGTGTGTGATGTGTGTCGTGCGTGGGCGTGCTTAGTCTGTGTGTAGTGCGTGTGATGTGTGTGTGTGCGTGTAGTGCGTGTGAATGGCGCGCGCGCGTGGTGTGTGTGTGAGAGAGAAAGAGAGGTGAAAGAGAGATATAATATGTCTGATGGTTACACAGCGTGAGATCCACAGGCAGTCGTTGTCCGGAGCTAAACGAAACGAACGCACGTACGGACGAGCAGTCGACCACGCCGATTCGTGAACGTGTATCATTTACCGTTGTGTCCTTATGGCCATGCTGCGGCGCGAGTTTTGCGGAACAAGCAGCGGACCAGCGTTCCCAAAGGTCGCACCATTCCAGTTGTAAAACTCATCGGTAGACGTGAGGAATGAAAGACAACCGCTTACCAGGTTATCCGACAACATCTTTGATTCGCCCGGAAACACTCGTCGTGTTTTCAGACGCGCTGCCTTATCTTAGCTTGATAGCATCTTATGTGTGCGTCGTCCCTAGTTGTTCATCAGAGAAGCATAATTGCAATATTGCATTTGCTGGTACTAACCCCGGAAACTATATACGGAAGATTAAAGTATCGAATGTGGGCGATTTGCTATGTAGCACGACTCCGTCCAATGACGGTGGTCGTTTGAATTAAATTATGAGGAAAAAATTTCAGAAATTCAATAACTTTGAAAGAATCTGATATACGATATGTTAGTTATAGAAAATTATAGACAAAACATACATAATTCGCATGCAAAATTCAAAAGTTCTATGCCATGCAACAACAATATATATAGACATGAATATTCAGTAACATTATATAACGTGGAAGCACCAAAAATTAGAAGTTGATGATCACGTAGCAAGTTGACTATTACTCGCCTGATACCGCTGAATTATAACAGGCGCTAATTAATTTGAATTAGTTTAAAATGATAACAAGACTATTGATATGGTTGGGATCGCGCACGCGTTAAATACGTGTGTAGGAAATTTTGGTTTATGTGGCGTGTATTGTATAACGTGTGTGTGTGTGTGTGTGATGTGTGTGTGTAGTGTGTGTGTGTGTGGTGTGTGTGTGTGTGTGTGTGTGTGTGTGTGTGTGTGTGGGCGTACTCATGTGTGTGTGTTGTGATGTAGTGTGTGTGTGTGTGTGTGTGTGTGTGTGGTGTGTTGTGTGTGTGTGTGGGCGCGCGCGTGCGTGTGTGTGCATATGTGTGTGTGTGCGCGCGTGTGTATGTGAGTGCATGTGCGCGTGCGTGCGCAACACTTTTTGCTACATGTTGTTCGAGTCGCTTCTCAATTACCAATTTCAGGAGGTGGTTTTTTCTGCTAAATTTCCTCTGTGGTAGCGGTGGATAACATACCATCACCGCGGTACGCATGTATCATTGCAATGTATTGTAACACGAATATATAGGTTTTTTTGCGTATGGCTTGCGTGCCAGTTGAATCCAGTATTTTGCATCTTCACTTATAATAATCATATGCTCATAATGTTCGATACAACTGTCACACTGGTAGTCGTGACAGTCGAACTTCCCAATGTCTGTTGCTTTACGTTGTAACTGCACAACGTAACATTGTGCATATGATATGCATTTCGTCGTAATGCGAGGGCAATGTTTGAAGTATAAAATTTTTCGTCTAGTAACACAGATAAGGGTGGTATCGGGGAAGAAGAGATAATGAAATTACCTAATCTTGATGAAATCATGCGTTTGATTTTCATATGTAGCCAGATTACGCTTGTAGAATGTCATTTGCGGCTTCTCTGTCGTTCGTGGCAGTGTACACCGAATGTTACTGGTTTTAATTGCAAATGTCCAATTCCCCTTTTACGACTTCACAAACTCTATTTCTGTAATTTAAATTAAACTATGATATTTGCTATTGGCTTGTTGGGAGATTCTTCGAGTCTAGCTACTGTGGATTTTCTGTCAAAAGTCAGCAAAGGAGAAAAACAGAAACAAAGACGTCAAATAATGTTAAAAAATAAGAGGATAAAAGAGAATTGTTAAATATTAATAAAGAAAACAAGGGCGAAATCACGATTACGAGATAGAGATAGAGAGAACGAGATCGCGAGAGAGATTGAGAGAGAACGAGAGAGCGAGAGATAGATAGAGAGAGAGAGAAAGAGAGAGAGAGAGAGAGCAAAAAAGCGAGAGTGAGAAAAAGAGAGAGGTCGAAAAGGATACAAAGGTGATCTCGAGCAAGTTGAAGAGTAGATGCAAGCGAAAGAGAGCGCCCACGGGGAGAGAGAATTGGATTTTTAAAACGAGAGCGAGATAGAGTGCAAGAAGGGCAAGGGCGACGACAAAGAAAGGGAGAAACGAGACAACGCGCGAGGGCAAGATAGAGAGCTAGTGAACGAGATGGGAGAGAGAGAAAAAGAAATAGGAAAAGAAAAGAAAGAGAAAGAAATAGGAGAAGAAAAGAAAGAGAGGGATATAATAAGAACCACACCGAGTAAGCGTACGCGAGAGATGGCGAAAGCGAAAAAGGGCGTGAAGGAGAAATCGCGAAGACGGAAGAGCGAGAGAGGAAAAGAGCGAGAGAGAAAAAGAGCGATAGAGAAATAACGGGAGCAGGATAGAAACAGAGACAGCGCGGGGGCGGGAGGTGGAGGTACGAGTCCAGAGATTGCGTAGAAGGTGTTCCGCCAAACGGAGTACATATATAGGCTTTACTAAATGGTAGCATTAATACACCACGGAGAAATCGTAGGCCGTCAGTACGACTTTTGGCTACCCCTGACATACGAGCTGCGACCGTTCATACACTCAGCAAACCGCATAAATACGTCGTATTGTTACGACCCCACCAGCTTCATTTAACCCAGCCACGGTGTAATTAACCCCCTAGCTCCTCCGGCAGTAATTACGCGCTGGTGCGAATGCGGCCTTGATTGGAAAACGGTTAGTTGCGTTAGTTTTAACCATGGGCGTTGAAAAACGCTGAAATAAAATCTAACATCGCGTCTATAACAAATGCGAACACGTCGACGAACGGGGCCAACGCAGCAGCAGCAGCAGCAGCACAGCCACGTTTCACGAGCAGCGCGTTTAACCTCTCTCGTCTCGCTCTATCGAACGCTAGTGCTGCCTCCTTGATTCAGGAGCAACAAACAAGCAGCAAGATGCGTCCGATGTCGTGTTGTCATGGTGGCGTACATTACAACGCGTGTTCCTCAGCCTGCCGAATATAAAGCTTTGCGCGGACACAGATGTATACATGCCAGAACGTTGGGACTGTCAAAGATATATACGTTCACCATCGCTCTTCGACTGTTTTACTGCGGTAGCGTGCATCTTGCCGCATAGAATTGTCGCAGATAGATTGCCTTGTTCCTTTAGTCCCGTCAGATATCAAGGGCTTCGAAGAAGGTACAATTCCCGGAGGTGCTATAAGAACGTATGCCATATATCTTGAAACGTAACAATCGCAAGCGACGCAATTCCTCGTTTACGGTTTACGCGCGGTTGCTCAAAGCATAAATTGCATACGTAAATCCAAAATTTTTGCTCATCCCTTGAATGCTTCAATGCGTATGAATTGCGTAGAAAATTCGGGTTAGAAACATTGATTTGCTTTAGGGTTAGCTTGGCATCCATTATGAGCACCGATTACATGATCGAATCTTCACTGATTTGTCGACAGATGGGACACGTCAAAATAAGGATACGAGACACGTACGTACAACATATTTTGAAGAACAACGGATCCAATAAATCACTTTATTGAGTGATGTAGTTTACGCGGGTAATAGCAGTTAAAATCACTTGAAAAATGCCGTCGTTGTCGGTTCGGATACTTGATGACTGAGGCGACTATATGACTACGGCTAGAACCCCGTCAATTCTTCGCGTTAGCTTCACGTTTCGAATGTAGAAGAACCCGTTTGCATATCACTTTGCGCTCTCGCACGCTACAGCAACAAACTCCGAAAGGAATAAATGAATAAACAGGAATCCAAGCGTAGCAAAGTTGAAGGTTTATCATGTCCGATTACTAGATTATACTTTCATAGCGTTCTAAATGTTGACTTCTATTTTTAATTTGGTTCTCGCGCGCAACTCAGAGCCCGCAAATATAGAGTTCTGAAAAGAGCTAGCTTTGATCTCAACGTATATTTTAGATATAGCTTCTCATGCGTACGTGCAGCTGATCCAAGATAATTTACACCTCCAAACTACGTAGTAAAATGTTCTCCCCCACCCCCTTAACTAGAATTGCAGATTTAGCCTATTCAACCTTGCCTGTATGGCTTGCTACTGTTTGATGCATCGATAGCTAATTCGGACATGTGCCTAGAAACAGCACAGCAGGATCTTCATCTAATTAGTCTTAATTAGTGAGGCTTAATTTAGTCACAATATATCGACTTTATTGTTCAACGTGGAGAATCAATTATACTTTCATAATAGGCATACACGTACAGTAGTCATTGACATATGGCTAATCCCCTAATACGGATGGGTTGATTTGTCAGCGATTGCCTATACACTTGTATCTGTTCTAGCATCAGTGACCAAGCAAACGCGAGCAAGAAAGGGTGAGAAGGGCTGAGTAGTCGTGATGCATTCGAGTAGACAAGACAAAGGAGAGAGGGGATATATGTATATATATATATATATGTGTGTGTGTGTGTGTGTGTGTGTGTGCGTGCGTACGTGCGTGCGTGCGTGCGTGCGTGTGTGCGTGTAGAGAGAGAGAGAGAGAGAGAGAGAGAGAAAGGTAGGAGAGGTAGAAAAAGATGACGGCACTATCAGTCTGTGCGCACGGCAAGTCTTGTACTTGTCAAGTACCTCATTGCACAAACGTAGCAAGCTTGTGTCCAGGCTATGTTCTAACTTGTTCCGTTGTTTGCATCACAGGAGGGTCATGACTAGAAACATCGGTGACACTCACATAGAACTGCTGGAGCAACAAGAGAGAGAACCACTGCAGAATGAAGCAGCCAGCGGCTCAGTCAGTGAGGAACCGCCACCTAGTAGTGGACGAGGACAGGCTCACAGCACCTTCCCCTTTCCACAACTGGACTTCCCTCGACCCATAGTCACGTACTTCGGGGAGAATGTGGAGAGACAACGCAGAAGTAAACATTTCAGGTTGTCCATACAGTCTCGCATCTATAACTTCTTGGAGAGACCCAGCGGGTGGAAATGTTTTATCTACCACTTTGTCGTGTGAGTATACTCGCCATTCTTCATTGCTGTCTTACGAAGAAAATTTCAGTACTTTCCCTAACGCATTTCTTACACAGTTGTAGGCGACAAAGCCTATGCGAATATTTTTGCCGTTGATACTGCTCCGCTCTGCCGTCGCTTTTTTTTGTCGCTCTGCGTCCGTACGACCTTGGATTGTTTTAGTAATATTTATTCTACATTTTATTACGTTGTGATGAGTTTTTAGCGCACTAGCTCTAGGAGAGTATCTTACGCATTGAATCTGCATATCATTACCATTCATGCTTCCGCTATGAAATGAATATATGCAATGACGCCAGTATCGTCAGTGTCTTTACCGTCCATTGTTCCCGTAGTCAATGGAGGGATATTCAGTGTCCACGTTAAGAAGTTATAAAGCCAATGTGAGATACAAAAGTGGTTTTATCCGATAACCGTCACAATTTAAGTTGAAATTACAAATATATTGGCGTATGTAAGCTACGGAACGTTTGATCATTATGCAGCTACGTTGCTATTATCTTGTGACCTTTTTTTGAACCCTGCGTGATGTGATAAATATTTCTTCGTTTGTTTCATTTATAACAATTTCTAACCCGTTAAGCAGGAGCGAGTAATTGTCAATTAATTTCTGCCCCGTATTGGCCGTTTCTATTATTATATTATTGCAATTATGTTGCACTATAATTAGGATGACGTCATCGTATAGCCTTTATTATAGTAACTGATAAATACGTGCGCAATTACCCTAAAATCTGATGAAGCTAATCTCCTATTGTTGGTGGTCACGCATGCATTTCACACAGACTCGGTGTTTGTACCGATTACGTGTAACATGAGTGAACTGGAGAATAGCAGGTAATATGAACACCGTGTCTGCAGGCAGGCATGCCTTTCTCTTTATGGCTAGTCCAATATAAGCGTCGTATATACAGTGTACAAAATACACACGCAGTACAGCGATGAGATATTAATGAGCCACTGAGCTTATAAGTTATGTGAAATGTTTCCTTTGAATGAAGCGCGATACGTGTTTGATTCAGATTGAAATTTCAGATTCGATCTGCATATATGAATTGGCATGGTGCGCGAAGTTCAATACAAAATGTAAAATTCATTGACCACACACAGAGCATGGGCTGCAATATTGAGCTATGCCTGTCTTCCCAGCACTCATATTAATATGTCTGACGACCCGCCCCCATACATATATAGGTGGTCTCTCTCTCTCTCTCTCTCTCTCTCTCTCTCTCTCTCTCTCTCTCTCTCTCTCTCTCTCAGGATAGAATGATGGGAGATAAACGTGAACGGAAGCGGGGTAGGTGAGTGCGCGGATGGATGGTGGAGGTAGGTTAGCGCGTGGACGCGTAGAGTGGTGGGAAGGTATACGTGTGGATATAGGTAGGTACGTGAGTAGATGAAGGGGCTAGGCTACCACTTGTACAGGTAGAGAGGTGGGTAGGCAGGTGACGAAGAGAAGATGCGCGTAGGATAGAATAGTAGATCATGTGGAGAGGTGAGGGTTAGGTTGATTAACTGACAGAAAACTGGACATGTAGACATACCGCTGGGTTGGCATGCAATTAGGCATAACGCGTTTCGGTGGCCTACAATATATTCGCGGGGAGGTAAGCACAACGCTAGCCCTAGCACTATAGCTGTGTTCGCTACGAATTACACAGATACTACAGTGCTAGAGCCAATACAGGCTGACAAGCAGGCGGGGTTAAATGTAAGCAGTATTAGTTAAATCGGCACCATTGGGTCGCAACTGTGAAACCGCGTCGGATCAATAGATGTACGGAGAACGTAATATTACACGTCGCCAGCATAATATGTTTGACACGTTTCTAAATGTCAAGACCAAGCTAATTCGCGCCCCCTCACTCACCACACCATTCACCACACCCGTGCGTACGTGTGTGCGCGTGCGTGCATTCGTACATTGTGTGCGCGTGTGAGAATGGGAGTGTGTGTTCGTGCACGCGTATATGCGTGCGTGCGGGCTTGCTTTCTTGTGTGTTTGAGAAAGAGAGACGGAGGGAGTGTGTGCATGTACGTGTGCGTCTGTGCGTGCGCGCACTTTTACGAGTGTGTGCATGTGTTCGTATGCATGTGCCTGTTGGTGGCATGCGTGTGGGTCTACTTATGTATGTAGGTCTATATGGGTGGGGGGGTTTGTGCGTGTGCGTGTTTGTGTGTGTGTGTGTGTGTACTCTCTCTCTCTCTCTCTCTCTCTCTCTCTCTCTCTCTCTCTCTCTCTCTCTCTCTCTCTTCGTCGGCGCCACCGCTTAATCTGTCTGAGTGGTCGCATACGAGATCCTTACATTTTCCCGCACCCGAAGCCAAGGAAACAAGTTCGCGTACGAACGTTCCTATCGCTAAAATTCGGTATCGTTGAGGAGTACACGCTATACATAGCTACAGTGGCATATACAAGGAAATGTCCGTGTCTCATCACTGTCAGTAAGATGCTGACGTTTGAGACAATTAGGCGCACAGGTAGGAAGTGGACCCGAAGCTACGGTCGGATGCACTACAGCCCGACAGAGCTTTCAGCCGCTCTTACGAGACGAGTACGTGGAACTGACTATGCATTAGCGCCTCTTACCGGACACGCTGATAGATAGTGAGTATAGACGCGCCGTAATAGGAAGCTGATAGGTTTGGTCAAATGCGAAAATGCAAGCTTCGTCATTCAATCGTACGTCTATATATATGAGCGCGTGAACTCATTAGTCAATTTATGCGCACGTGTACGCATGCAGATGCTCTCGGGATAATAGAGATTTGGAAATGCTCCAAGATTTCTCGTGCACATTAAAGCCTATGCGAAGGCAAAAAAACAACGCGTCTGGTGAACACAGTAACGTGTAGGTGTGTTATATTTCAACTATATGCATCAATAAAAAAATGTATAAAGCACTCTAAACGTATTTTTAACGCGATTTTGTAATAGAACTACGCGAAAAACGAGTCTGTCGTGACGTCACGCGGATGACGTAGATTTGGGCATCTATTCTCGAAATACGAGTCAGCTCGTGGTAACATTGTACAGTAAACCGCCGCTAAACTTGGTTGATCGCCGTAGTAATTCTAGTATTACTCAATAGATGGGACTGGTTACGCACACATAAAATGAGTATGCCCAGTCTATACTCACCCCAGTCTTAGAATGATATATTTGACCTATATTTTCCCTTCAAAATAATACTAAGCAAAGGGAAGCGTTAGTACGACTCGGGTAAAGCAGCGCATATAAGCTTGCTTGGAACTAGCGCCGTGTAACATACGATTTTTATGTCATGATATCACGATAATTAACGAGTTTTATACCAAATTTTGACAGATAATCATAGTACTAATATCCTACTAACTTAATATATAAGTTTTTTTTATATCTATTGAAATACTAGAATAAATAGACATATGTCTCTACCGTTGCAAAAAAGTACTAGAACAGTCACCGATGTTTATGTACACCGCCGTGAACGATTTGTTATGAGTATTTTTCTCAACAATATCAAAATAAAGCAGAAAATATTTATACTTAATTTTGACAGATAAGTATAGTACTATTTATAGTAAGATTGGTTACATGGTAATGTTGTTTGCGGTCGATTTCTTACAGACTTCTACTCTTTATTAAACGGCTGCACAACGATAACCGTGCCGGTGTGTAGCGTGTATGTCATTGCAGAAGCGCTGAACACAGATATCCAAATCTATGTCACGATTAGGCCACGCCCCCTTTCAAATCGAATTGCGTCTCGTTGATTTTTCTGGACTTACTATTGCTTTAAAAGGTACAAAAACACACATTTTTGATAAAATACCTAAAGGAAAGCATTAATATGATTACCGAGCTTTTATACAATTGTGACGAAGAGGTGTAATCGCATGACTAAATATTAATGATTAATGATAATTGTTAAGCCAAGCATTCCCTGCGTACTATTCATCATTTGTATATATATTATATATATATATATATATATATATATATACAAGAGCTAATAATATCTAGCTAACTAATATGATTAGCTCTCAATATAATATATATATATATATATATTATAATATATAATATATATACTACGAGAGAGGAATGAGCACAGAGATAGATAGAGACAAAACATAGCAACTCATCACAGAACTTGAAAAGGTGTCTCCTGATATTAGCCGCTGGCTGAGTTCTAGGCATTCCGTATTTAATGAATTGATGCCCTTACCAGGATTATTTTATATCGCTACAGCATAGTAAGCTATACATATCGCGTGGCTCAGATACGGCGAGCAGCCAGAGAGCTGGGATGCGACACCCGGATGGATAGTCGGCTATATAGTCACAGTCCGTTGTATTTCTCATCGCCGTGCACGCCGATAGGTAGCAATGTCGCCGAAACTACTAATAAAAATCCACGGCAATAGAAATCCGCGGATGAAATAGCCGACGACTGAAAACGTAATACGCCCAAACGCGACCGCGCTCGGACAGAAAATCCTAAGGCACAATCCCATAATCTCGCTATAGCAAAATTGGAAAGGTAATTTGCCAGCTCGCTTCTACTTACGATGCTAACGAAATCGTGTGCTGCTAATTGCGAGCGCGCGCGTGTCACCACCTAGCCTATGCCAAACATTAGCACATTTATTTTCGGTACGTATATTTGCTTGGCATCGCGGGTTCTTAGTCAACAAGGGTCGCCATACACGTCACAACAGCGGCCAAGCTTGGCCAAGCCGAACATTCGACGTCCCTTGATGTGCTCAATATTCGCCCGTATAAGAATCTAACATCGCGGGTCTTTTCTTCACGTTACTGCTGTTTCGATTCGACGTCGACGCTCGTCGCTTTTCTCTCGCGCCACGCTTTATATTCCACGCAGAGCCACGTATGAAAGCACTTGATAACTGGCAGACCGAGACAGCGAGAAGAGGTGGCGCAGACACACACGTGCGCGTCACAACGCACCGTGGCACGCACGGCTACGCACCGGCACCGCACCGCACGCACGCACATCGACACACACACGCGCGCAAATGCACACTAAACACGCCACACCCGGACACGCACGCGTCGTTGCGCGCGTGTGCGTGTGTATGGCGGCTGTGTCTGTGTGGTGTGTTGTGTGTTGTACGTGCGATGCGTGCGTGCGTGCGTTCGTGGTGTCGTGTGTGCGCGCGCGCGCGTGCACTGCCATACCGTAATGCAGCGTGGGCATGCCATACCGTGCGTGTTCATGAAGCGTGCACGCCTGTGTAGTGAGAAGATAGTACAAAAGTTATTTAGATTTGAATAGATTTGTTAATAGAGAACAGGCAGTGCAAAATTAAGCTGTCCACGAAACACAGGAATCGAGTCGTGCATAAATTACAGTCTGGAACGTGCCGCTGCAACGAAATGCATACTCCCCCCGTGATAGCTAGATAATAGTACGGCCTATAAACCTATACACGCTCATATATCCTCATCATGCGCGCCTCGTATTCGCTCAACACATAGTAGCCGCAAAATGTTTATAGCTCACATTTCTCATTTCATAGCAACGTCCTGAATGCGTTCCGATCATGGTTGGATACTTTCGTGTCGTTAAAACGATTGAACGCGAAAACATCGGTCTCTAATGAATGACAGCCACGTATGCATTTAGTTCGATAATCAGCCGGTGTGTCCAAACTCATTATCACCTTTGCACTACTGCAGGGTGTATGCGTGACTGTTTGTGCACGCGGCTGTCTGTGCGGGCGCGCTGCAGCGTGTGCACGTGTGTGTCCTGTGCGTGCGCGCTGAGCGTGTGGCCGCGTGCCTGCGTGTAATGCGAGGTCCTCGATTTATTTCGTTTACTTGACACCAAGACTCTTCAATGCGCACGTTTGCCCGCGCGTGTCTATTACGAATCGTCGGCGATGTAAAATTAGAGAAACGTGAGTGACACAACGTATGAAAAGATGGCACACACACACACACACCGCCCGGCTCAGCGCGCACACACAAGCGAGTCGTCTATGCGACGATTACAATTATCATGTCTATTCGCCCACCACCTCCTCTATCTACGCCACTACGCTAGCTGTAAAACGCGCGTAAACGGCGTTATAGCAGGCAGAGCGTAGCATTTTGCCCTAACAGCTTTCGCGCAATAAGGTGAATGCCGAAATGTGCTCGTATACGTAGATGGAGGCCGGCCGTGTGGAGATTGCCGATTCCCATATAGCTGCGCCGCGCGCGCGTGAGATTTTGCCAGCGAGGTAGAGGCAACAGCTAAGCAGTTCGATTAGCAGCTGACTAGCGCCTTCACGTTACTCCGCGTGAAAGCTGTAAAACTGTACTGCCGGTAAAAAGCCTGGCGGTACTGCGCTGAAAAACGAACGCTCGTTCCGTTAACGCGCGCCGGCCAAAAGAACAAACAGAGAGCGCGTAGGGCGCGATTTCTCAATGTTTGTGTCCTGTCGCGCGAAGAAAAATCCGCGAAGTCAACTAGCGCTTCCCTGTTGAGTGCGCGATGTAACTCACTACCGACTCGTAATGCACAGCGAATCTTGAGTGCACAGGTCCATTTGACATAGCTGCGAACATTATACGGGCCCACAGTGTTACGGAGTGTAACCGATACCGTAAAGTGCGAGCATGCATTGCCGATAAACACGCATCGCGATCCATAGTATGCCCTAACGGTTTACCTGAGGGGCAATTGCCATTTTATTGATACATTCGCGCGTAAACTTGTCTAGAGCGCCGCAGTAGCCTGTGAACGCGTGATGGCATTCAGCCAGGCAATTATCAATCATAATAAGCTTAAGCGATTTTAATGCTAATAGACCATTTAATCGCAGCCGCTTAATCTAATTGCCCCCGTGAGATTTAGAAACATCTCCATCTTCGTGCAAACGCATATCTAGCATGAATCGGTTATTTATTATTTATTTTCTATTTTTATTTTATAATATTTTATTTCGTATTTACTTTTAAGTTTTAGTTTCATTATTATTTAATTATTTATCATTATATATATTCTTCTAGGCGAAATTAACGAGAGATGGTCATCAGTTATACTGATGGTGCTTGCCTAGCCTTCGGAGTAGGAGCCTACAAGAGGGCACTGTCCAGGGTAAAACTTGTCTAACAAAAATATGCCAAACAAAATTCGAAACTAAGCGCTGAATATATATGATATATATATATATATATACTATAATAGTATAGATAGATAGCAGTATATATCATATAAATTTGCCTTGCCACCATATACTAAGTCGTATAACAAAAATACCCATTCAGGCCTCTCATTCAGTCTCCCATTCATGTTTTCCACACATGCTTTATTTCCTTTCAATACTTATAAGAATGACCAGTCGTTATTACATCAACTTAGGTAACGCAGACGGGTACCGCGCCCTAGTAGTTAAACTCGACTACGGACACCAGCCTGTAAACTGCTAATTTGCATTTAAAACTGCATCTCATAGCAGTGCCTATAGACTATAAGCACTGAGCGAGCAAGCGAGACCGTGCGAGAAACGACTGTATGTCATTCTTTAGAGCAATTCCGATCTGACAAATCCACGCTGTCGTAAAGCACATTTCCCTCAGAAACAACGCCTGTGAGCCGCACACACGCACGCACGCACGCCACACACACACACCACACACACACACACACACACACACACACACACACACACACACACACACACACACACACGCCACGCACGCACGCACGCGACGCACACACACACATCGAACACACACGCACCACACACACGCGTACCGCACGCGACACACACACACACACACACACCACACACAACACACACACACACACACACACACACACTACACACACGGCCGATTCACAAATCCAACAAAAGTATACGCTTACTCTGTGCGCGACGACTAACGATTTACCAGAACTAGGGCTGCCCAATCATTGAGCCGGAAAACAAAACGCCTAATATGTCTCGTACTCCAATCCTCGCGTGACCCAGACAAAACCTACTCTTGCCCGAGAGACGACTTCGCTCACTAAGGCGCTGGGGACTTCAAGAAAGCGTCTTCCATGTCTCGCTTTATACTTTGCATGAAAGGTTGGGCCTATATACATTAGACACATTTTTTGGCTGCAGTTTTATCCACAGGCATGCCCGAAACCACTTCTAATAGCAATGGGAAGGGAGCATTCACGAAACCATTACTACAGTGAAACAAGCAGCTAGTAGTGTCCCCTGAGAATTTTATGTACATGTAATACGCGCCATAGTCTCTAGCTGGCCCTCAATATAAATTGGGTGCCTTATAATCGACGGAGGGGCAAAAACCACAACAAAAAAACTGAATCTCATCGAGACAAACTATACTTACATGATCAGCCATATACATATTTACGCTTATGCTACCATCTAGTGCTATCTTATCTATCTATCTAAAACTATCTATACTAATCTATCTATCTATCTATCTATCATCTATCTATCTATCTATCTATACTATCTATCTATCTATCCTATTTATCCTATCTATCTGATCTATCTACTCTATCTATGCTACATATCTATCTATCTATCCGTATCTATTCTATCTATCTATCTATCTATCTATCTATCTATTCTATCTATCTATCTATCTATCTTAATCTATCTATCTATCTAGCCATCCATCTATCCAGTCCATCTATCTATCTATCTAACCCTCTATACTATCTACTATTCTATTATCTATGTACCATGTAATCTAGTCATGTATCTATCTAAGTCTATCTACCCCATTATCTACGCATCTATCTAATTCTATCTATCTATCTATCTATCTAAATCGTATCTAGCGATCGATCGACTCTACTGATACTGTATGTATGCTATGTATGTATGTATGTATCTATCTATCTACTCTACATCATCTAATCTCATCCTATCTATCATATCTGATCTATCTATCTAAATCTATCTATCTATCTAATCTATCCTATCTATCTAACCTTAATCTCTCACCTATCCATCTATAAAGTCCATCGATCATCTATCTATCATCTTCTATCTATCTCAGTCTATCCTATCTATCATATCCTGGTCATCCATCTACCTAGTCTACCTTATCTAATCTAAATCTATTATAACTATCTATCTATCTATCTATCGTACTCTATCATATTTACTCCATCTATCTAATATCTATTTATATAGCTATATCATAAGTATATTATATAGTATATATATATAAATGGATTGCCGCAACAAGGCAAGATCTTGAACATTCTACAAAGCCAGCTCTCCGTGCCACATCCTTGCATACATTCACCGTCTTAAAATTTCCCCAAGTGCTTCTTTCGACGACGCAATCACCTACCCTGAAAGCATGTTTTGCCGTAGGTCCTCTGTAATAGTAGATAGTACAGCCGCCAGCTCTCACGCGGCGTCCCCGTGAGCAGAAAGGCAGAATCGTGAAAAAAATAAATGCAACTGTCTGCAAGCAGGCCATTTTTCAGTAGTCTATAAACCTAATATTGATGCACGAAATCGGTGACTCAAGATTCTCTCTTCCCTTCTCTGTCTCCCCCCTCTCGCGCTCTCGCTCTCGTTCTACCTTTCTCTCTCTCTCTCTCTCTCTCTCTCTCTCTCTCTCTCTCTCTCTCTCTCTCTCTCTCTCTCTCTCTCTCTCTCTCTCTCTCTCTCTCTCTCTCTCTCTCTCTCTCTCTCTCTCTCTCTCTCTCTCCTCTCTCTCTCTCTCCCTCTCTCTCTCTTCATCTCTCTGTCGACACCGAACGTGTGCACGTAGGTGTTTTATACATGTAAAAATGTAAACATGTACTGGTTCGTACTTTAGCGGTAAGTACGAGTTTCTAATGAGAGTTAATTGGCGCTACTGAAGAATGCCTGCATTTCGTCGCCCTCTTTTAGTAACATTACTCTCGTGACGCAGTAAGTAGCAGTGCCCTCTAGCCACTGTGACACCTCTTCTAGGTAATAAAAATTACCGTGGTTAGCACAGATGTACACGCGCACACGTACATGCATGTACGTACACGCGCGCACACATGCACAAGCACACGCTCACGTGCATGCAATCGTTCACGCACACGCATATACGCACACGAACACGAATGCACACGCACAACTATACTTAATTGTGTCTGTCTTTTGATTTAATGTCATAATCTCTGAAATTATTGAATAAATTATACAAGGTACCTGACTACAATTCTCTCGTGCTACTAGTCTAAGAGTGTAAGGTGTTCGGCGACAACAGCGAAGCGACAGTAACTGAAAAATGACGATAAATCATATAATTGTCAATTAAATTTCTATATCAGTCGATGGTGAGATTTGGTCATTTGCAAATATAAGGTTTACATTCGTTGGCCGTGTTCATCAGAAACGATCAAACGCGAGGTGATTCCTGATTAATGAGCCTGTTTCAGATTGGATAGCTTGTAAAAGCAGGAAATTACTAGCAATATCTCATCTTTGTGGTCTGCTAACGGCAGGAAATTGGCGCTGAAGACACAGGCGGTGGTGTGCCGCAGTGTTGAACTTGGCCATGATTATATTTTAGCGCTAACATTCAATCATTTTATATACGCGTAGCCGCAATATTTCATCAATAAATGTTTTAGCGAAAATTGATGTTTTACGATGGGGGAAATTTCCAGCAGAAAATTAGTGCAAATGTGATGCAGCGTCATGGATGATATAATTTATAATTTGTGTGTGCGTGTGCGCGTACGTACGTGCCTCCGTGCGAGCGTGGATTTGAGTGTGTGTGTTTGTGTGTGCGCATGTGTATGTGTGTGTGTGTGTGTTTGTGCGTGCGTGCGTGCGTGCGTGCGTGCGTGCGTGCGTGTGTGTGTGTGTGTGTGTGTGTGTGTGTGTGTGTGTGTGTGTGTGTGTGTGTGTGTGTGTGTGTGTGTGTGTTATATATATAGTATATTATTATATATATACTATACTATTAGTTAGTTACTTTATATGTAATAGTATACTACGTCGACGAAGTAACTACGTAAGAAGAGTAGTCGTATTAAATTAA
>NW_014577350.1:129284-141197 GCF_000485595.1 Priapulus caudatus
ATATATTCAGAGGTGGATGGGTAGATGTTCTGTATGTGTGTACATGCGTGCGTACGTGTGTGTGTGTGTGTGTGTGTATATAATATTAGAATGTTTATTCATATAACTATACACTATTTGTCGTTTTATTAATCTATAGATATACTGCAGAATCTACTAAGAGAATGCTATAAATAATGACTGTAAAGTCAGAAAACGCCACATTATTTGCAACCTGTTCTGCCTAATTATATTGAAGAGTTAATTCTTTGAAGGCCTATTTTTATTTTTAATCAAATGGTCTTTGCCCGATAAAGCCTCACATACATGCGCTTATATCAGCTATCTAATATATATTATGCACATATCACAAAAAGAACGTTATGACATTCAGTTTGTTTGCTTCTCATCAAATCTATTTCTGCTTTCATCCCGGAAAAATCTAGCAGATCTATTGCAAGACCGGCCATCCCGGGCGCGGTGGAATTATATGTGTTGGGTGAATCGGATCCTAACACAACCTGACATAATGTGCAACGATTATATTCTCACGTTACTTTGAAAGGTCGTTTGCATCATAGGAGCAGCGGTTATACTTGTTGCGACATTTTCCATATATTTGCAATAACTATATTTTTAAACTAACAGGAATTAGCAGCGACTACGCGTCATCTTCGACAAAAGAACGCGCGTTCGACGTCTTGCATTTACGTGATTGCGGGTAATTTTCGTTGCGTTTTTCTTGCGACTGATGTAACACAAATGGACAATCATAACTGCTCTGTATAACGTCTTTGATCTGGTTCGCGGCGGCTACTTCAATTAGGATATACTGGTCGGGGTACTATCATCACGATTATATCTTGTTAGAGTATTAGAATTAGGGCATACCAGTACTCATACCAACACATACTAGTTGTATGTGCACATAGGATACGTAGGGTGTTTACCAATTCACGCTCTCCTGACACTCAACACGTTTCCGCGCAAGGGTTTCTTCTCATTCTTGTTCGAAACCGCGGTTCGTATAGATGTTTCCATTACGCACTCCCAGCAGGAAATGGCATATCATGTACATTTTGCACAAAAGCCCTCCTTTTCCGACGGCGTTGACGTCACTTACAGTTCACTCACCTAAACAGTCTCTTGCCCTCGGGTTTTAGCTACGATTATATTACGTACTGCTCTCAATGATACTGGTAATGTACTGGTCACTGTGCTTATGCATGCGTTATAACACCACTACTCGACGCGTAAGAGCTACTTGCATTTCGAATAATGATCTTATTTTCTATCAACTGAAGAGCATGATGCTAACGGCGTAGTATTTAGGGCAAGATCTGCCCTAGCTAGCGTGTTCCCGGTATTTTCCAACGGAAAAATATTTTACTAAAATTATACTGTAGTGAATTTAGAGAGCACATACTGGCGAGTAGGTTAGCATGAAAAATATTACAATTACAAATTTTTACTTTATTTATTATGAGGCGCCAAATCACCCGGAATTTCACTGTGTGATAGGATAGGATCTGTGTCCACGCATGCGCCGTATTTGTCAAACCGAAATGTTTAAAGTATTTGTTATACTTGAGAACAATCACACAGGAGTGGCTTGATATGAGAACTGACTATCACAGTGCTTCGGGTTACTTCTTATGAGACGCACATCCTCCCCAATTTTCTAATACTCTAGCCTAGCGTCATACCTGTGTTCGTGCATGCCCAGCATTTGCCAACAGAAATAAATTTTGTTAAAATTACAATAACAATAAATTTTGTTCTATCGTAGAGAGCGCATAGGTACTAGTGACTTGAGATTAAAAATACCTTTCCAAGACGTAAAAAGGCGTCTTCTTTCTAGAAATTATTAAAATAATTAAATGTTTTTAATTAATAACGTAATTAATCTTGAATTAAAAATCGATAGAAACAAAATTGTCTCTTCGACCTAATTGTATCCCCCATAAAGTTTTCTTCAAATCGTAAAAAAAGGTATTCCATTGTCATTACTTAGTTAGATCATGAAATTTCCCTTCCGCTAGAGGATCGCGCTCAAGCTAAGGTTTCCGTAGGCGTTCGGGCCGGTGAGTGAATAAGATATGTGATAACACGAATGTTGCAAAAGAGGATTTTATAGTTGCAAAAGTACGTAACGCCACGGGTGAAATTTCTGGCAGGAAATTTTTCAGCTTACGAAAAGTGTTTGCACCTACACAACACGATAGCATATTTCCAAGAAGGGTTATATCTTGGCGATATTGCACATATAAGAGTCATCCATCTTCATCTCCTGCTCAAATAACTAGCTGGCCGGCCTGCACGAAGAATTTATCAATCAAACGGAAACTGCGAGTGGATGAAATGTTAAGGACTTTGCACCTATCACGGGAAGAGCATTATTAATTAGGCGAGATGGACGATACGTATTTGTCACGGTAATCCCCGCGGCTAGGCTATATGTTCGGTCTGTCCTCCATCATTACGCCTAATGGGATGCTGGGTCTACTAACACTGAGTAATTACAATTGCCGAATAGACGCGAATGAAGCTTAATGATATGATATCGAATGACAATTAGGACGTTACGTAACAGATGGCATTCTCGCTGAAATCTACGATAGCCGGAAGAGAAATTACCGCTAGGCGTGAATGTTATTTGTACGTGCATGTAGGTGCACGCGTGTGTGCGTGCGTACGCGAGCGTGTGGTTTAGTGCATGTGTGCGTTCGTGAGCGTATGCGTGTGTGTGTGTGTGTGTGTGTGTGTGTGTGTGTGTGTGCGTGCGTGCGTGCGTGCGTGCGTGTAACAGCAGTGCAAAATTAAGCTGTCCACGAAACACAGGAATCGGAGCCGTGCATAAATTACAGTCTGAACGTGGCGTGGCAACGAAATGCGATATGCCCCCCGTGTAGCTAGATAATTAGTAACGCCTATAACCTATACACGCTCATATATCCTCATCATCGCGCCTCGTATTCGCTCAACACATAGTAGCGCAAAATGTTTATAGCTCACATTTCTCATTTCATAGCAACGTCCTTGAATGCGTTCGATCATGTGTTGGATACTTTGTGTGTTAAAAACGATGAACGCGAAACCATCGGTCTCTAATGATGACAGCGCACGTATGCATTTAGTTCATAATGAGCCGGGTGTGTCCAACTCATTATCACCTTGTACTGAGGGTGTATGCGTTGGTGTTTGTGCACGCGTGTGTCTGTGCGTGCGCGTGAGCGTGTGCACGTGTGTGTCTGTGCGTGCGCGTGAGCGTGTGCGCGTGCCTGCGTGTAATGCGAGTCTCGTTTATTTCATTTACTTGAGCACCGAAGACTCTTTCATTGCGCACGTTTGCCCGGGTGTCTATACGATCGTCGGTCGATGTAAATTAGAGAAACGTGAGTGACACAACGTATGAAAGATGGCACACACACACACACACACACGCGCGAGCGCGCACACACAGCGAGTCGTTCTATGCGAGATACATTATGATTTTATCCCCACCACCTCCTCTATCTACGCACTACGCTAGGTAAAACTCGCGTAAACGCGTTATAGCAGCAGAGGTAGATTTTGCCTAACAGCTTCGCGGAATAAGTGAATGCGAAATGTGTCGTATACGTAGATGGATGGGCCGCCGTGTGGAATTGGCCGATTTCCCATTTATAGTGCGGCGCGCGCGTGAGTTTTGCAGCGAGGGAGAGTCAACAGCTAGCAGTTCATTAGCAGCTGACTAGCTTCACTTACTCCGGTGAAAGCTGTAAAACTGTACTGCGGTAAAAAAGCTGCGGTACTGCGCTGAAAAACGAACGCTCGTTCCGTTAACGCTCGCGCAAAAAACAGAGAGCGCGTAGCGGCGGCGATTTCAATGTTTGTGGTCGCGAAGAAAATCCGCGAAGTACTAGCGCTTTGTTGAGTGCGCGTGTAATCACTACCGACTCGTAAAATGGCGCGATATTTGAGATGCACGGTGCCATTTGAGATAGGCGCGAATTAACGGCGTGTGACGGATTGTGAAACCATACCGTAAAGTGCGAGCGTGCATTGCGATAAACACGACGCGATGCCATTAGTAGGCCTAACGGTTTCCTGAGGGGAATTGCCATTTTATTGATACATTCGCGTAAACTTGTTCTAGAGCGCGCAGTAGCTGACGTGATGGCATTCAGCCAGTGCATTATCAATCATAATAAGCTTAAGCGATTTTAATGCTAATAGACATTAATCGCACGGCTTAATCTATATTGCCGTGATATTTAAACATCTCCATTCGTGAAACGCATATCTAGCATGAATCGTTATTTATTATTTATTTTTATTTTTATTTTTATAATATTTTATTTTCGTTTTACTTTTAGTTTTATTTATTATTATTTATTATTTATTATATATATTCTTTAGGCAAATTAACGAGAATGGTTGCATCAGTTATACTATGGTGCTGTAGCCTCGGAGTAGGAGCTGACAAGAGGGCAGCTGTCCATGTAAAATTTCTAACAAAAATATGCCAAACAAAATTCGAAACTAAGCGCTGAATATATATGATATATATATATATATATATATATTTATATAGATAGATAGATATATATCATATAAATTTGCCTTGCCACATATATAAGTCGTATAACAAAAATACCCATTCAGTCTCTCATTCAGTCTCCCATTCATGTTTTCCCACATGATTTATTTCCTTTAATACTTATAAGAATGACCAGTCGTTATTACATCAACTTAGGTAACGCAGACGGGTACCGCGCCCTAGTAGTTAAACTCGACTACGGACACCAGCCTGTAAACTGCTAATTTGCATTTAAAACTGCATCTCATAGCAGTGCCTATAGACTATAAGCACTGAGCGAGCAAGCGAGGACGTGCGAGACTACTGTATGTATTCTTTAGAGCAATTCGCGATGTGACAAATCCACGCTGTGTAAAGAGCATTTCCCCCCATAAACATACGCGTGAGCGCACACACGCACGCACGCACGCCACACACACACACCACACACACACACACACACACACACACACACACACACACACACACACACACACACACACGCCACGCACGCACGCACGCGACGCACACACACACATCGAACACACACGCACCACACACACGCGTACCGCACGCGACACACACACACACACACACACCACACACAACACACACACACACACACACACACACACTACACACACGGCCGATTCACAAATCCAACAAAAGTATACGCTTACTCTGTGCGCGACGACTAACGATTTACCAGAACTAGGGCTGCCCAATCATTGAGCCGGAAAACAAAACGCCTAATATGTCTCGTACTCCAATCCTCGCGTGACCCAGACAAAACCTACTCTTGCCCGAGAGACGACTTCGCTCACTAAGGCGCTGGGGACTTCAAGAAAGCGTCTTCCATGTCTCGCTTTATACTTTGCATGAAAGGTTGGGCCTATATACATTAGACACATTTTTTGGCTGCAGTTTTATCCACAGGCATGCCCGAAACCACTTCTAATAGCAATGGGAAGGGAGCATTCACGAAACCATTACTACAGTGAAACAAGCAGCTAGTAGTGTCCCCTGAGAATTTTATGTACATGTAATACGCGCCATAGTCTCTAGCTGGCCCTCAATATAAATTGGGTGCCTTATAATCGACGGAGGGGCAAAAACCACAACAAAAAAACTGAATCTCATCGAGACAAACTATACTTACATGATCAGCCATATACATATTTACGCTTATGCTACCATCTAGTGCTATCTTATCTATCTATCTAAAACTATCTATACTAATCTATCTATCTATCTATCTATCATCTATCTATCTATCTATCTATACTATCTATCTATCTATCCTATTTATCCTATCTATCTGATCTATCTACTCTATCTATGCTACATATCTATCTATCTATCCGTATCTATTCTATCTATCTATCTATCTATCTATCTATCTATTCTATCTATCTATCTATCTATCTTAATCTATCTATCTATCTAGCCATCCATCTATCCAGTCCATCTATCTATCTATCTAACCCTCTATACTATCTACTATTCTATTATCTATGTACCATGTAATCTAGTCATGTATCTATCTAAGTCTATCTACCCCATTATCTACGCATCTATCTAATTCTATCTATCTATCTATCTATCTAAATCGTATCTAGCGATCGATCGACTCTACTGATACTGTATGTATGCTATGTATGTATGTATGTATCTATCTATCTACTCTACATCATCTAATCTCATCCTATCTATCATATCTGATCTATCTATCTAAATCTATCTATCTATCTAATCTATCCTATCTATCTAACCTTAATCTCTCACCTATCCATCTATAAAGTCCATCGATCATCTATCTATCATCTTCTATCTATCTCAGTCTATCCTATCTATCATATCCTGGTCATCCATCTACCTAGTCTACCTTATCTAATCTAAATCTATTATAACTATCTATCTATCTATCTATCGTACTCTATCATATTTACTCCATCTATCTAATATCTATTTATATAGCTATATCATAAGTATATTATATAGTATATATATATAAATGGATTGCCGCAACAAGGCAAGATCTTGAACATTCTACAAAGCCAGCTCTCCGTGCCACATCCTTGCATACATTCACCGTCTTAAAATTTCCCCAAGTGCTTCTTTCGACGACGCAATCACCTACCCTGAAAGCATGTTTTGCCGTAGGTCCTCTGTAATAGTAGATAGTACAGCCGCCAGCTCTCACGCGGCGTCCCCGTGAGCAGAAAGGCAGAATCGTGAAAAAAATAAATGCAACTGTCTGCAAGCAGGCCATTTTTCAGTAGTCTATAAACCTAATATTGATGCACGAAATCGGTGACTCAAGATTCTCTCTTCCCTTCTCTGTCTCCCCCCTCTCGCGCTCTCGCTCTCGTTCTACCTTTCTCTCTCTCTCTCTCTCTCTCTCGCTGCTCTCTCTCTCTCTCTTCCCCTCGATTTCTCCCTCGCTCTCTCTCTCTGTCTCTCTCCTCTCTCTCTCTCTCTCTCTCTCTCTCTCTCGCCTCTCTCTCATCTCTCTCTTCTCTCTCTCTCTCCCTTCTACTCATCTCTCTCTCTCTCTCTCTCTCTCTCTCTCTCTCTCTCTCTCTCTCCCTCATCTCTCTCTATCATCTCTCTGTACGACAACGAACGTGTGCACGTAGGTGTTTTATACAGTAACATGTCAACACTGTACTGGTTCGTCAACTTTAGCGGTAAAGTACGAGTATCTATGAGAAGCTTAAATTGGCGCTACGAAGAATGCCTGCATTCGTCGCCCTCTTTTAGTAACATTACTCTCGTGACGCAGTAAGCAGCAGTGGCCTCTGCCACTGTGACACGCTCTTCTAGGAATAAAAAAATTACCGTGGTTAGCCACAGATGTACACCGCACACGACATCATAGTACGTACACGCCGCGCCACACATGCACAAGCACACCGCTCACGTGCATGCAATCGTTCACCACACGCATATACGCACACGAACACCGAATCACACCGCACAACTATACTTAATTGATAGTCTGTCTTTTGATTAATGCTCATAAATCTCGGAAATTATTGAATAAATTATACAAGGTACTGACCTACAAGTCTCTCCGTGCTACTATCTAAGAGTGTACAGCTGTTCGGCCGACAACACGCTGAAGCGACCAGTAACTGAAAAAATGACGATAAATCATATAATTGCTCAACTTAAATTTTATATCAGTCGATGGAGATTTGGTCATTTGCAATATAAGGTTTACATTCGCTTTGGCCGTGTCATCAGAAACGATGCAACACGCGAGGTGCATTTCCTGATTAATGAGCCTGTTTCAAGATTGGATAGCTTGTAAAGCAGGAAATTACTAGCTAATATCTCATCGTTAGTGGTCTGCTAACGCCAGGAAATGGCGCTGAAGACACAGGCGGTGGCGTTGCCGCCAGGGTGAACTATGCGCCATATTATATTTTAGCGCTAACATCAAATCATTGTATATACGCGTAGCCGCAATATTTCATCAATAAAGGTTTTAGCCGAAAATTTATTTTTTACGATGGCGGGAAATTTCCACAGAACAATTAGTGCAAATGTGATGCAGCGTCATGGATGATATAATTTATAATTTGTGTGTCGTGTGCTCGCTTACGTACGTGCCTCCCTGCGAGCGGATGAGCTGTGTGCTGTTTGTGTGTAGCGCATGTGATATGTGTGTGTGGTGTGGTTTGTGCTGTGCGTGCGTGCGTGCGCGCGTGCGTGCGTTGTGTGTTGTGTGTGTTGGTGTGTCTGTTGTGTGTGTGTGTGTTGGTGTGTGTGTCGTGTGCTGTGTGTGGGTGTGGCTGTGTCGTGATGCTGCTGTATATAATAATTAGGAATGTTTATTCATATAACTCATACACTATTTGCGTTTTATTAATCTATAGATATACTGCAAGGAATCTACTAAGAGAATCCTATAGAGAATAATGACTGTAAAGTCAGAAAACGCCACATTAATTTGCAAAACCTGTCTGCCTAATTATATTGACACGTAATTTTGAAAGGCCTATTTTTATTTTTAAATCAAATGCTCTTGCCGATTTAAAAACCTCACATACATGGCCGCTAATACAAGCGTCATCTAATATAATATAATAGCACATAATCACAAAAAAGAACCGTTATGACATTCAGTTGTTTGCTTCTTCATCAAATCTATTCTGCTTTCATCCCGCCGAAAGATCTAGCAGCATCTATTGCAGCACGGCCATCCCGCGCGCGCCGTTGAATATATATGGCTGTTCGGTGAATCGGATCCATAACACAACCTGACCTAATGCTGCAGCCGATTATATTCTCACGATTACTTGGAAAGCGTCGTTTGGCATCATGAGAAGCAGCGGCTTATACCTTGCTTCCGACAGTTTTCCATATATTGTGCAATAACATATTTTAAAACTAACAGGAATTAGCAGCGACTACGACGTCATCTTCGACAAAAAGAACGCGCGCATCGACGTCTTGCAGTACGTGATGCGGGTAATATTTCGTTGCTTTTCTCTTAGTGCGACTGATTGCTAACACAAAGACAATCATAACTGCTCTGTATAACGCTCTTTAGATCTGTTCGCGCGGCTACTCAATGAGGATATACTGGTCAGGTAACTATCATCACGGATTCATATCTTAGTTAGAGCTATTAAGAATTAGGGCATACCCAGTACTCCATACCAACACAATTACATAGTGTATGTGCACATAGATACGTAGGGTGTTTACAATTCACGCCTCTCCTGACACTCAACACCGTTTCCGCGCAAGCGTTTCTTCTCATTCTTGTTCGAAACCGCGTTCGTATAGATGTTTCCATTACGCACCCAGCAGGAAATCGGCATATCATGTACATTTGCACAAAAACCCTCCTGTTCCGACGGCGTTGACGCTCACTTACAGGTTCACTGCACCTAAAACATCTCTTCGCTCGCGGTTTTAGCTTACGATCATAGTATGTACTGCTCTCAATGAGACTGTAATGTACTGCATGGTCACTGTGCTTATGCATGCCCTTATAACACCACTACTCGAACGCGTAAGAGCTACTTGAAGGCCGAAATAATGATCTTATTTTCTATCAACTGCAGCAGCATATGCTAACGCGTAGTATTTAGGCAAGATCTGCCCTGAGCTAAACAAGCGCCGAAAAAATATTTGACATAAAATTATACTGTATTGAATTTACGAAGCCACATAACTGGCGATTAGGTGCATGAAAATATTATACAATTACAAATTATTACTTTATTTATTATAGGCGCAAATCACCCGGAATTCACTGCTGTGATAGGATCAGGAATCGTGCCACGCATGCGCCGTATTGTCAAACCGAAATGTTAAGTATTTGTATATACATGAGAAACCAATCACACAGGAGTAGCTTGATAGAGAACTGGACTATCACAGTACTTCGGGTTACTTCTGTGGAGACGACATCCTCCCAATTATTCTAATACTCTAGCCTAGCGTTCATATCTGTGTTCGTGCATGCCCAGCATTTGCCAGCAAAATAAATTTTTGCTTAAAATTACAATAACAATAAATTTTCGTCTCTATCGTAGAGAGCGCATACAGGTACTACTGACTTGCAGATTAAAAATACCTTTTCCCAAGACGTAAAAAAGGCGTCTTCTTTCTAGAAATTATTAAAATAATTAAATGTTCTTAATTTAATAACGTAATTAATCTTGAAATTAAAAATCGATAGAAACAAAATTGTGCTCTTCGACCGAATTGGATCCCCATAAAGTTTTTCTTCAAATCGTAAAAAAAAATATTCCATTTGTCATTACTTGTTAGATCATGAAATTGCCCTTCCGGCTAGCCAGCGATCGCCGCTCAAGCTACGGTTTCCGTCAGCTCCGCGCTTCGGGACCGGTGAGTGAATAAGATATGTGATAAACACGACAATGTTGCAAAAGCAGGATTTCTATAGTTGCAAAAGCTACTAACGCCACGGGCACACCTAGCTGAATTTTCTGGCCATGAAAAAAATTTTTCAGCCTTACGAAAAGTGTTTGCACCTATCACAACACGCATAGCATACTTTCCAAGAAGCCGGTTATATCTTGGCGCATATTGCACATATAAGAGTCATCCAGTGCTTCATCTCCTGCTCAAATAACATAGCTGGCCGGCCTGCACGAAGATATTTATCAATCAAACGGAACTGCGCAGTGCGATGAAATCGTTCAAAAAGACTTTTCACCTATCACGGGTAAGAGCATTATAAATTAGCCGAGATGACGATACGATTATTTGTCACGCGTATCCCGCGGCTAGGCCGATATGTTCGCGTCTGTCCTCCATCATTTACGCCTGAATGGATGCCGCCGTCTACTAACACTGCAGTAATTACAATTGCCGAATAGACGCGAATGAAGGCCTTAATGATCATGATATCGAATGACAATGTAGGACGCTTACGTAACAGATGGCATCTCGCCTGAAATCTACGATAGCCGGCAGAGAAATACCGCTCAGGCTGTGAATGGTTATTTGTACGCTGCATGTAGCGTGCACGCGTGTGTAGCGTGCTACGCCGAGCGTTGTGGTTGAGTGCATGTGTCGTTCGTGTTTCAGCGTATCGCGTTTAATTTAAGTCTTTTATTACTGGTTGGGTGTGCTGTGTGTGTGTCGTGTGGTGTGTAGCGTGCGTGCGTGCGGTGCTGCAGTGCGCTGCGCGTGCTGTATGCGGGCTATTATCTTATATTATATTATATTTCTTTTATCTTACCTTAATTATCTTTATATACTCTTTAATTATATATTATTACTATAACTTAAGTGAAGCTGATCAGTGCCTACCATGGAACTTGCTAGCTGTTGACTCTACCTCGCTGCAACTCACCCGCCGCGCCGCTGCCGCACTATAAATGAGGAACATCCCGGCCAAAGTCACACGGTCGCCGTCAACGCCCCGCATCCATCTACCGTATACGACACATTTCGCATTCATCTGATTCGTGTCCGTGCGGAACTGTACGCAAAATCTTACCTCTGCTCTGCTGAGCGAGCGTATGGGTACTAACGCGTTTACGTGCGCGGAGTGCTATACCGTGCAGCGTCGTAGTGCTGCTACACTGTCAAGCACTAGGAGACCATGCTGGCATGCTGTGCGTGGTGATAACAATACACTAAGTGTGTATTCTCTGGCGAGGTCGTGCCATCAGGCCACGCGACAGCACATGTGGCACGTGAGTGTGGGGCCTGTGTAGGCTGCTGCGCTCGCGGTGTTGCATGCTGCTGTGCCATCTTTTCATCACGATTGTGTCACTCACCGTTTCTCTTAAGTTACATCGACCGCGTCACCGGCACTCGCACCCCATCAGTTGAGACACCCCGCGGCAAACGTCGCGCAATGAAAGAGTCTTCGGTGC
>NW_014577350.1:141222-145536 GCF_000485595.1 Priapulus caudatus
TTCACAGCGTTTTGGCCAACCAAATTTCTTCGGTCCACTTTGCCCCGGGTTCCCCTATATATGGGTATTTAGGATATCTATTGAGTAGACGGGCATAGATCCCTTCTCTCCATCGAGTTTTCCATCTTCGAGTGCAATATTTAGATGATTTGTGTCGAATGGCTGTAGCACGAATACAGCTATTAGCCTCATATAGTCACGTTACTTACATGCAAACACCGCATGTGTCCGAAGCGAAATACGATCGAAATATTTTTCCGTGGCTGCCTTGCTTGTTTCCTATACATCGCAGCCTCTTTTTTGTATCTAGCTGTACCTACTGCATTAAAACGTGTTACATTTGATGCTTTATAGTATCGTCGATTGCAACATATACGATTTGCAAGAATCCTTCTCACGCGCCATATTTTCGATGCCCCAATTTCCCAACGCTGAACTTTGAGATGGGGGGAATAGCTATTAATTTCCGGATTTTGCTATCTTTCAAAATCCGAGACAGTCTTACTAAGCAGGAGTTACATCGAATTTGATAATATAGTAACTTGTGCACAGAACCCAACGACGCTTAGACTAGTGACAAGGTAGTCACCGGTGTTATAAAAATGGCGACTATATTTACCGCGTACGCTGCTGTTGCAATCATTGGCCTCTTTGCTAATAACGCTATTATGCTGATGCTGCTGGCTATAATGTAAATAATATACTATCAGGGATTAATAATGACAAATTTGTCATTATTTACCCCTGATACTATGCTATAATGTACTATGCTGATAATATAAATGGTCACAATCAGCTCCGCCAGGAATATACTCAACAGACCGGATCTTGCGCCCAGTGGGCGTGCGCGGTCCATTGAAGCCAACGAACAGGACACCGTATTGCGTATACGCTTATAGCAGGCAGATCTACTGCGGTTATTTACTAAGCCGTAGAACATAATATACGTTATAACCAGGATGTAGGGAACATTTGTTCCCTTGCTGCCCACGGTTGTTTACACACACACACACACACACACACACACACACACACACACACACACACACACAACACACACACACACACACACACACACACACACACACACACACACACATACACACACAGGTGGGCTTTTACCACTGTTATGGCCTATAGTGCATCGTGGCTCCTCAGAATTACGCCACGGATTTACATCCTGTTGTGGCATCATCACGCTATAATCGCGTTTAGCCCCCGGATTCTTGCGTATTCTCATGCATGCTTGACAATTCGAAACAAGAAAAAATCCACAGACGCTGCGGCTTAAATGATCAAGTTAATGCGGATTATGGTGATTTAACATCAACTATTGTTGTTTTCAGTTAACGTGCGCATTACGCACACTAATTAATCCGTAGCGTACCTACAAGTAATTAGTAATCAGAGGAAATCATATAATATCACGGTCGCCGATTATATCGTAAAACGAAAACAACTTTGCGAAAAGGGCATCAGGACTACGTCATCACTGCAATCACAGGTGATCAAAGCATCGGGATGACAAGCAATGGCCGCTGAAAGTGAATGCCGACAAAGAAACGCACGTCGAAAATTGCGATCACATATTAAAGAAATTACGCTTATCGTTCTGTTAATATTAATATCAAACAGTAAAAAAATGGATCGTATAGCATAAAAAAACCATAATTCGACGAAATGCTAACACTAGAAGCGGCGGCATGCGTACTATAGCGCTACCCTAAATAATCATCGGTCACGCTGAACTGTCATCGAAACAAGCCGTGTGCTGTGTGGAAAGCTAATATCGTTTGTGTGAATTAGGGGAAATGCTCGCGCAGCCTCGCATGATGGCCGAGCGCCACGGATGAGAGATTATCATCACCGCGACCCTAATAGATTTGCAGTGCAATTTCGTTATAGCGCAAACACGCCGCCTGACAAGTGCTGACGCAAAACTCGTGCCGCGTGCATGCGACCGCGTATTCTGCACTGTAAACTCCGCTGTTGTCATAGTAACGTCGCTCGCTGATGAGCACTGTGTCAATGCGCGCTGCGTAATTGTTTCTTGAAATTTAGTTTCGAAATGCATTTCACTCTCCATTGCACCTCGTTGCTGTTTTTGGAGTTATGGCATTTACCCATACGTGTATCGGCCACCATGTGACTAAAATTCCGAACGAATTCTCACTTTATTATATTTTAACAGATGCATCGGCTATCGCAGGCGAGGTGGGCCACAAATGGTATTTAGTGACTATCATTTATTCCATTTAGTAACAGTCATTAAATTAACCAATCAGATACAACTTATTTTTTCTCAGCCAATCATAGGCATGGAATTACTGACAAACACTAAATGATTTAATGATAGACAGTAAATGATTTAGTGTAAGACACTAAATGATTTAGTGACAGTCACTAAATACTATTTGTGTCCCAACTCGCCTGCTATAATCGGTCACCATGTAACTAACAATCCAGAATTCTCACTTTATTATATTTTAACAGATGCGCACGCGTACTGATATTGCACGCCTGTGTATAAAGTCACCGTAAATTATCCCTCCGACGTTTTTAGTAAATTCACGCATTAAATGATTGAATTACTGCATGAAAACAACAGATGTTGCTGTTGTTGCGGATATGAAACTTGCAGGAGATATATAGCTGCGTTATAGCTGCTTGCTTATACGAGAGCGGTGTGCGTGCGTGCGTGTGCGCGCGCGCGCGCGCGTGTGTGTGTGTGTGTGTGCGTGTGTGTGTATGTGCGTACGTGCGTGTGTGCGTGTGTGTGTGTGTGTGTGCGTGTGTGTGTGTGTGCGCGTGCGTGCGTGCGTGTGTGTGTGTGTACGTGCGTAGTTAATCGCCGTCATTGTTTTAAATCTGCTTCAGGTTTATGATGGTTATCACCTGTCTCATATTCAGCGTTCTCTCAACCATTGAACAGTACCGCAGCTTTGCCAATGAAACTCTCTTCTGGATGGTACGTAACCGCGTTGGTAGAATTACATTTGCAATGTATACCTTGCGTATTCATATCACCAGAGTGTATAGTATAGATCTATTGAGATAATCTATAGTATACACTCCTGATATCACCATGTATCTGTCTGGATTTTTTTACTGAAATTTAAAACTGAATTTCTGAAATTCCCTGAGCCAGACAAATGACGGATACAGTAAGTATGGCAAGCCCCGTGATTCTATACTCTGGCTCTCCGGGGTCATTTGAGCGCGGTTTCGCCTAGCAATGCCATACAGTGTCGAGCTCGTACCTTCTTCGATGTGTTGTTAGTCACAGGCACTTGAAGCGTTTCAATAAAATATATACGCAGGGGTCGTGTGCTGTGCACGGCAACAGTTAAATATATAGTTAAATATATAGTTAAATATATAGTTAAATATATAGTTAAATATATAGTTAAATATATAGTTAAATATACAGTTAAATATATATGATATATACAGTTAAATATATATGATATATATATATAACTGTCGCCGTGCACAGCACACGACCCCTGCGTATATATTTTATTAAAACGCTTCAAGTGCCTGTGTTGTTAGTAGCTATAGTTACAAATACATCCTCCCACTAAGGTGTGGGCAGTCATTCTTAGGGAAGTGCCAATTAAGTGCACGGTTTTTTGTTTATTAAACCACACAACGTGTACGAATGTGACTAGCTTCTCCTCTACGCGAATTACTTTCATTTCTATATCCTACAAACCGTATATTCCTAGCAAACCTTTGCCATAGAACTAGAGCACTCAAAGGCTCGAAACACCTGCTATATATAGTAGCAGGAGTAAGATAATATAGGATCTTACTATATTATCTATACTCCTATATTATCTATACTCCTATATTATCTATACTCCTATATTATCTTACTCCTGATAGTAGCACTAAACAAGAATCAACACCGTATGGTCGATCATTCAGCTCCCTGCTTAGATGCAGCGATGCTAGTCATTTCGTACGAGTGTAGAGTCATGGACGTTTGTTTTTATCGATAGGAGATTGTGCTGGTGTCCTTCTTCGGTGCGGAATACGTGACAAGGTTATGGGCTGCTGGCTGCCGCAGCAAGTACATGCATCTAAGAGGCAGGCTGAAATTCGCATGGCGTCCGATATGTATTATAGGTGAGCATGCAGCGAAAGCTTTGTAGAATTCAGCCTGAGTGTGTGTGTGTGTGTGTAAGTGTGTGTGTTCGTGCGCGTGTGCGTGTTGTGTGCGTGCGTGTGTGCGTGCGTGCGTACGCGCGTGTATGTGTGTGTGTGTGTGTGTGTGTGTGTGTGTGTGTGTGTGTGTGTGTGTGTGTGTGT
>NW_014577350.1:146920-163084 GCF_000485595.1 Priapulus caudatus
GATATCGGGTAGGTGTGCGCGTTCATTTGTAGACGATTTTATTTTTATCGGGTGATCGTTCCAAATCAAACATGTTTGATTTTGAACCGATGAGCCGATGAGCCGATGAGCCGATGAGCCGATGAGCCGATTTTACAAACGATGAAGCGATGAAGCGATGAAGCGATGTAGGTGTGCGGCGGCCTTAAGCGCGTGTGCTTACTCCCGCGACCACAACCAGACTCCTCGACTCCTACATCTCTGTCTTCCCCCAAACCCCCGCCATGTCTACACTCGATCTGCACCCCTATTTCACAATGACTCGAGAATCTGCCTAACCTAAAACACGCTTGTCCAATTCCCTATAACATCAATGCGGCTACACAAAATCCGCGACGCTGTGTCTAGATAGACTATTACTAAAACAACCCTCAGTCTAACTCCACTGACTACTCTATGTAAACATCTGTAAAACATATGTTACATTATCTCCCCGTTCCCCAAGACGATGACTACCCTGTCATCGATTCAGCATCCCCGCTGATCTACACTTCAACCTAAACCTAAACAATTTCAAAAAAAAAAAACTACACTAATACTTTCCTAACTCAACCCCAACGAGAGAAACGTATTCATGTCCAATGAAACAACCCACAATCAATACACAAACAAAACAACAATCAAAATACAATCAAAAAATACATAAATATACAATATAAAATATACAAAACAAGTAACGATAAAGTTTGATCACCATACAAGTCAGAAATTCAACACATTTGGCAGTGAACATTTTGATATCGCTGCAATTACTCTCACTCTTGCGTCTTTTTATGCTGTAACGTACGTGGCGTATGCGTATACCGACACGCATTACCAAAACCACGTTTAGCCATGTGCTCCATTACATCCTCATTTAAACCTCTTAATCCCATTATTACACACAGCACCGATGTGGACCTGACAACCTTTGTCACTTTATATACAACAACAAAAAAAAAAACGCAAAACTGATTTCATATTTTCGATTAAATGTTTCAGGCCTATCAAACTCTAATTGGAAAATGTGTTTAGCAGTCTGACAATATAGTGTATAGTGTAAACGTACCGTTACGACAAATTTAAGGAAAACGATCACACATTTCTACACAAAGTTTCACATAAAAGATTTTCCCACACAAATACAAACGGTCACAAGCATATACCATAAAAAAATACCGCGTACATAAAACAAAGAAAAACAGATAAAAATACACATTCCTGATGATGTCACACTTTCACGTCCAGTTTCGACGGCACGAGATTAAAGCTTTCCACTAATCAAATTCTAGAATTCCCTGGATTTCTTTTTAGCCATTACAGTTCGCAATTTATCTTTCACGTCCTCTATCTCTGCTCTGTCCTTGCCTTCTCTGTTGTGCTATCTTCTCTCTCTCTCACACAAGTCGAGACTCAGACTTGCCCTCGCAGTATCACGGATACAACACCGCCCTTCCTTCCTTTCCGCTGACTTACTCACATAGTTCTTACACCGTGTGTATCCACCGTTCTCTCTCCCGCGTCTCGCTCTTTCCGTCCCTCTCTCTCTCTCGCTCTCCGTCATTCTTCGTCTCTCTCGATCGCTCTCCGTCGTTCTTCGTTTCTCCTACTCTTGCTGCTGTTCCCGTCTTTTCTTGCCAGCAGTGTACCCAGCGACTCCTCCTGTGTCTTCTTCCTTCTCCATCTTCCTTGCGTAGTATGGCCCGTAGATCGACATAACGGAGTACCTTACGTTGCGTCCACAAAAAAATACCAAGGTTTTTGACTGTCACTGGCTCCAAAATGTAACGTTGAATTAAAAGATTGATGTAGAAATGATGAAGAAGAAATCCAAACTTGCACAAAGAGACAAGGAAACGCGCACACGCGCGTAAGAAACACGCTTATCCAATTCCCTGTAACATCAATGCGGCCACACAAAATGCGCGACGCTGTGTCTAGATAAACTATTACTAAAACAGCCCCTAGTCTAACTCCACTGACTACTCTATGTAAACATCTGTAAAACACATATTACATTTACAATGGGATTTGTTTCTCGATAACGCCATCAGAAATGCAGAAACGGTGACATTGATTGGATTATACATGCTTGCAGGAACTGATCACTACCTTGTACATAGGATTTCTTGGTCTCATCTTTTCATCATATTTTGTCTACCTGGCCGAGAAAGACGCAGTACCAAGCAAGGATGGCAAAGCTGACTTTGACAACTATGCAGATGCCCTCTGGTGGGGAGTAGTAAGTATTTCTTAAGTAAATCGATAAAATTTAAGTGCAATAAATTACGTGCAAGCTTGACATAATATTCTAATTACTTGATTATCAACATACGCGAGGCCGGTACTTCATACAAATTTTTTATTACCAATTAACTTTAGAGTATTACCAAAATAGTGCTATATAGCGTTTCGCTGAATTTAACATCGCCATAAAACATGCATTGTCTGCCGCTATAACCGATGCCTCGACAGAGATTGAGTTTACACGAGGTAGTTAGACTTCTAAGTGTACCTTTACAAAATTGTACGATACATGTAGGACTAGTATTGCACTATGGTGCGCGCATATTATATAACTTTCGTTTCGTAATGCTCACGTGGTCGCATCACCTTGTGCATAACACGTGACTGCAATGCATCCCTGCGGCTCGGGCCGTTGCCGGTATTTCGATTGCACGAACCGACGAAATAATGCCAACCCGTTTCATTTACAGATTACCGTAACTACAATAGGGTACGGTGACACCGTCCCTCAGACGTGGGTAGGGCGCATCGTTGCCTCGTGTTTCTCCGTTTTTGCTATATCATTCTTCGCATTGCCCGCGGTGAGTATTATCAGCAGTAAATAATCGCAAATTTGTGTATTTCACTCCTGGTGTTAGACAACTGCGCATAGTAATATAACATAACACTGGTGAGTATTATCAAGAGTAAATAATTACAAATTTGTGTATTTCACTCCTGGTATTATAGACAACTGCGCATAGACGCGGCGCACTTGCGATCTAAAATCTTCTTGCGTATAATCTTCTACCGCTAAATATCGTCTGTGCGAGTATAATCCCTACACACAGCTTAAGCCTACATGTATTTTAGTAGAACGTTTATTGCTTCTTACCATTATCGTCACGTATTTTATTTTATTTTTGTTTATTTTTTTTATTGTCACGTCTGCGATTGTATTTTAACAGGGCATTCTGGGCTCAGGCTTTGCACTGAAGGTCCAACAGAAACAACGGCAGAAACACTTTAATAGGCAAATTCCCGCTGCTGCTTCTTTGATACAGGTGCGTATCGAAACGAGTCGGTGTCTCAGGTGTGGAAATAGTGGCGGTGAGAGCGTGCTCGCGTGCGTTCGCGTTAGCGTGCGTGTGCCACACGAGACACACGCGTGCATAATTAATAGGTTTGTGTCTCAGACACGTATTAATATCCCGCGAGGTTTCACTCATTACAGCTGTGTACGTTTCTGTTTAAATGATCAATGGAATGTTCTACACGCCGCATCATGTACGTGCCTCGTGCACATTTCGCCACGGTGAGATAATCATGTTCTTATAATTATGTAATAGACATGTTCGCGCACGGTCACGCGTTCGCTGTCGCAGTTTTTAATGGTTCTATCTAACTCTCTGCTGTAGTGCTTGTGGAGATGCCATGCTTCAGAAAAACGATTCAAATCCGAAGCCACGTGGAAAATCTACCTGCCGGATCCGGCAAACAATAGAGGCGAGTAACCCTAAACTGCGTAGCAACAATTCCTAATGGCGATCACGTGTTAAAACGAAATGCTCACACCGCGCCCGAATCCCAGCCTGTTCTGCTAGCATCTATGACAAATACGACATACGCATATATGCTCTCCTATGGCACTATTTGTCACAGGAAGATTCTTCCTATCACAAATATTGTTGTATGTGTTGTGCGCATCATTAGGAGTGCTATTATGAACGCAAGCAGTGAATTTCAGCTGTAAAGCGGAACGGTTGTAAAGTTGACTCGCCAATATTTGTCATAGGAGAGCATATATGCGTATGTCGCATTTGTCATAGATGCAAGCAAAACATGTTGATATATTAGGGTTAGGGTTATGGTTAGGGTTAGGATAGGGTTATGACATGATAAAATCATAAAATCCATTCGCCGGTGTGCCGTTTTATGCGCTGCAGGCTACGGTACAAACTCGGCGTACAACAAAATAGCGAAGCGTGCCAGCATGCTGAAACGCAGGATGTCGAAAGCGAAACTGGATCTGCCCACACATCTCACGCAGGCTTTCCACGACGGTCTCACACATCGGAATAGCTCCGACGAGACCGTGATTGACCATTCTGTCGAAGACACGAAACCTAGCTCAGGTGAGGCCTTAAAGTGATTACGTCACCGTAAATAGTAAAAATTAAAAAAATATTTTCACTTTTTCACAAAATACAAGTAATTCTGTTATGGTTCAATTGGTGCATTATTCTTCCTATTTTACTATATTGTTTGATGTGAACATACACTCGTGACTCATACATAGCCCATAGCAAGCAATTAATGGCAGGAACATAATATCAAGAGTACATAATAGGAGATAATCATCTACTATTATAATAATCTCCTATTATATTATAATAATCGCCTATTATGTACTCTTGATAATATAAAATCGTCCAGGTTTTTTTGATTTTTAACTAGTTGAGAAACAATCTTATCAGGTAAGAATTTGACGATACGTTTAGTCCCATTAGTTTTTACTTTTAATGTAAAAAAAATGGGAACAAAAATTTTAAAAATTTTACCATAGAAAATTCGTGACGTAGTCAATTTAATTAAACCGGCCGGTAATTAACACGCTTTAGTGGTGCGGAGACAGAGAACTAAGAAAACTAACAGGAACTAACGGAAATGGAGAACTAATTTGTTCTGGTCGAAATTTTAGACCGTACGTAAGGTGAGGGCAGCCGGTAATATGCCTCAGTATGGTGTACGGAGACAAGAGTACTAATTTGGTTCTAGTCGAACTTTCAGATCGTAAGCGACAGAGCGGCACCGCATTGCTCCCTCCTTGCTCACATATGCGGCCTTGGCTTCACACTGGCAGATCTAGTGGGGGCATCGTGGTCGTGCTCCCCCACCCCCGCTCATGAAACAATACCAGAATACGCGCGATCAAATACGAGAGGCGGTCATTTACGAGCATTTAAAACCTCCATTTTACTTATTGCTTTTAACATTGCGTGCTCACTAGAGGAAAACTGCCGCCTGAAGCACTGAAATGCGTTACGGTATAACCACCCCCAACCCAGCCCGACGGCTATACATGCAGCTTTTAGGCATATCCTAATCGCTGGTGGTTTTGCCCCCATTCTCCTTACCCCCACCCAACCCCGCTGACCCATTCATGAATCGGCCAATCAAAGTTGTTACGGTAACCACGCGACATGCAGATATTAGCAGTTGCGTCACCGCGCGTTATGGAAGGCAGGGGAGAGTGAGCAGAGACCGATACAAACCAACGACCGGTGTTGCATCATCGTATGGATAATTACAATACTCGTGCTTCGCGGCTTGTGCGTGCGTGCGTGCGTGTGCGTGTGTGTGTGTGTGTGTGTGTGTGTGTGTGTTTACGTACATTTCACAGACGAACGGAAATAAATCGGAAAAAAACAACATTGAAATTCATAAAAACCGAATGAACTCGGCCGAGTATAGCAGCAATTGTTGCGTTGTTTATGTGTTTGTTTGTTTGTTTGTTTTTCATTATGGCACGGGGTGACATTTTTTCTCGGGTGTTGCTTACCGTTGCAGCCATCGTTGATCGACTGCACAAGCGTTTCAGCCTGCCGTTTATACCCAATCCTTCCTCCGGCACAGACTCGCCTACGCGGATGCAGCACGCAGACTCGTTCAGCGACGATATGGACGATCTCGACCAGACGCCGCGTGTGCAATTGTACGTCTTCCTCTCTGTGTGTGCGTGAAAGGGGCCGCGCGAGATCGAAAGAGGCTTCCGCTGGCTCCTGACCTACACGCGCCCTTCATATAATGCGGCAATCAGTGCACGTACGCATACTCGATATCAGCAGTGCTTCTACCTCGCCGAGATACCCTACAGTAGTGTATAGTGTGCGACCCCCCATGGGAGCTCATCCCTAGCAAGGAGCTAAATATAACTTATAACACTCCTTATACACTTGTTATATTGAGCTCCTTGATCCCTAGTAATGGGTATATGAAAGCGAATATCTATAGCTAGAGGGGACGAGGCAAGCAGGAATAGGTAGTAGAAGTATATAGTGCGGCGAAAAACTGAGGCATCGTTACTGTATCTTACCGTATTCACGATTTTTTACAGTCTAACGGACACGCACAAGGCTGCAATTCGCGTCCTCAGGAAGATCAAGTATTTTGCTGCGAGAAAGAAATTTCAGGTTAGTATAATCGCCGCTAGCGAGAGGTCGATATGCGGGTTGTTTCAATTCTCCGTGCGAGCGAAAATACTTCCATACTGCGCAATTTACCGACCATTCAAGCTGTAACGTTTTTTTTTCGGACTCTAAACATGGCCTGTCATGCTCAAGGTCCTTTCGTAAAGGGTAATTCTAAGGAAATTTTGCATTATGTATGGTATTATTTCGCATTGTTCGCTTGATTGTTTAAAGCAGCTCGCAGCTCGCAAATACCGTATTTCTGGAGCCGCGAATCAGCGTGTGAACGCTCGGCCGCGTATTTGTCTCAGATTCGGTATTTCGCAAATACCGTATTTCTGGAGCCACAAATCAGCGTGTGAACGCTCGGCCGCGTATTTGTCTCAGATTCGGTATTTCGCAAATACCGAATTTCATAAATACGAGGTCTCGTGTGAACGAGGCTTATATGAGACAGTAGACGATTTATTGGCCTTTTTAATTTCCCACTACATAAATGATAAATCCCTGCTGTGCCTGCTATATTCCCACCTGCGCATTTTGCGTCCGACAGTAAGTAATTTTAGAACATCCCCGACTCTCGGGAGATGTTGTATTTGAAAAGATCTGACGTGCTAAACGCATAACATGAGTATCGGGAAACGTCAACAACATCGCTCACGTCGTCGAGGTGTTACGTGATCTGACGCTTTCCTGTCTTTGAAATGTTACCAAGTTAATGCACTGGTTCATTAGAAAAGGTAATGGGTAAACGTAATTAGTGATGACACCGATTTCCACGTCTCCAGAGGAGATATCGTTATACAAAAAGTAGCGTTCGCTAAAATCTTTCGGTGACACACTATAGTCGGCTTTTACGGGCGATGTCATGTCAACTGTCACCTGTAGGTGGACAGGTATCGAGTTTAATACCGGACAATTATCCACGGTATCTTGTTCCACGCGTATTATACGAAATACTGCCCGTTTCTTATGTGTATGTATAACGAACGTGTTTTCGTTGCTGAGCAGCAAGCTCGCAAGCCATACGACGTGCGAGATGTGATAGAACAGTACTCTCAGGGTCACCTCAACATGATGGTCCGCATCAAGGAGCTTCAAAGACGGTACACGCGACGCAGCCAGCTAATTTATAGCCACAGACAGCAATTAGTAAATAAGACGAGAGAAAAAGCGCGTTTATATTTAGTATTGCGTATTACGCGGGCTCTATACGCGAGCATACGATGACAACGACTCTCTTTCTACTTCAGAGAAAATTGTACGAGCCGAAAATATTTCACAATGGAAGCTCAGTGAACGCATATATGTGTGCATGCTATATTATTTGCAGCCTGGATCAGACACTTGGTAAACCTGGATCCTATATTGCACCCGGAGAAAGAGGAAAGCAGATAATGACAATCGGTGCAAGGTTACTCAGAGTTGAAAACCAGGTAAAGATACGAGTTAATATTGATCACCAGGTTAACAATGCCGCTGTGGGGCTGGTGCCGCGATTACTATAGCAACCACATTGCAGTCACATGAAGCCACACTGACTTCAACTGTGCCGCTGCTACTGCACTGCAACGGCCAGTGCATAACTGTCACTACCCCTTCTCCAACTACATCCAATTACCTCCGTAGCTCCAAGAATCTCTTCAACTGTCACTGCCATTACCATTATCCTCAGCACTATCACTACACCTACCGCAGCTACCACTAATAAAATTGTCCATCACGTGTCAACTCTTCGCAGCGTCTGCTATTTGCGATTTCCAGGTTATCAGTATGGACAAGAAGCTAGACAGGATCATAGCAATGCTTTCTCACCTGGTGGAGAACACAGAGCGACCGGTAATGATAGAGGGCCTATCCGCTCCGTACTCATCAACAGTGGATGACGCGTCGACGTCGCCCGCGGCACTGCGGAGGCACATATCCTACAAGTGATTTGTGATGACAATCGTTGCGATGGCAACAGCTCAATTTCCTCGTGGCTACTGATAGAGTAGACATTGCTTATTCTCCTTGGGTGTCAAGCTTCGCGCGCACCGTACACAACCAACTATTGGATCGATAGAAGAGCATATTGAGAACCCATCGAAAATTCGCAGGAAAACTTCGAATGTAGATAGATGAGAGACAGGTGGACTGCATCGATATTACGAGAAGCCTTTGTAGTGGATAAATGAAGATGTAAGATTACTACGTGGCCACTTCAATAAGATTGAAGAGAAGCCAGAAGTTGATCACTTGATATATATATATATATATATATATATATATATATATATGGGCGAGAGAGACTATAATGGGCTAGAGGTCGCAGAGCAAGATCAAAATGGCAAATATCCTGCGGTGGCATCCATTGACTGTTATGGAAGAAATAGGTCAACGCGACTACACTGCAAGCGCATAGAACGCTTGGAAAATAAAAATGATCATGTTTACTGAAAGGACAGAAGGGAGCAATAATGGAATATAGTTGTTCGTCTTGTACTTTATATTGCGCGAGATTTATAACATCACAGTGCGCACATTATACTGATACCATGCGAGTTTTCGACAAGAATTGAGGAAAACTATACTGAGAGAACAGCTGTATATAGTAACAGCAGTACAGACAGGCAGTGCGCGCGTAGGCCTCGGCTACGTCTAAGCCTCTTCCTGCGTTTTCTATTACTATTCTATTCCATTTCTACCTATCCACTCAATTGTAATGTTTCAATGTCGCGAGTTGTATTGTAACCTAATGTTAGTTGGCTCGATTTTGTTAATGAGTTGACCTTCCTGTTGCCACAATGTGATGCACATAGAGACATTAGTTCTGTATATTCACCTCCTTCCACAATAGTTTATATCGTACGTCTTGGATATAAATAAATGGGCAAAACTTGGGGTAGTTCAAATCCACGCGAGTGCGATTTGATTTTGCATAAACATAAACACAATGAGTCACTAGTTAGTAGCAGTTACTTGGCATCCACATAAACAATGCATGCACGTGTCGTAGCCACGTATAAACATTGTAAATGAGAAAGATGACTTGCCTGTTTCATTTATTGGCAACTTCTAATTCTTATTTATGGACTATTTTTGTGAACATGTACATATTCTACTATTAAAATTTCCGAATTTTATAGTCATAAATATCAGTGTACTTTTATTATAACTAATAGATTTAAAAAAGTTTTTTCTTGCTTGAAGTTCATGCCGTGTAGACATAACGAAAGTGCAATTTTGTCATTAATTTCATAACATTTACACTAATACAAAACTAACCCCGTGATTTTAGTAGGATAAGGGCCAATATAAACATTTCTTACACTGCATACGATCATGAGTGTATGTATACTATTAGACATGCGATAATATACATTCGGTGCATTAATAAGGGATAATACAGTTTCATTAGTAGGAGTTGTGACCGCTAATGTTCTCCTAGCAATCGAAAAAGTCACGATAAGTAACACACTCACCACGATTTCGGGCGCGCCCGACGGATGATGAGGCAACCTGATAATTTTTTTTTCTTTTTACAGGTTCAGGATTTTATGTTACATAATGCTGTGCAGAGTAACTACTGCCTATATATTACCAAAATTACATAATATAAGTATTCCTAATATCACTACACAAATGAGAACCCAATATTGATAAATATTACTTATTTTATCGTACAGAATAGCCTGGCAATATATCACATGTTAAAAAAAGAGTATCGTGGATCACGCACGTTCGAGAACTGCTTGAGCACATTTATCTCTGACCTAATCATCAAAGTTCCCAAATCGGAGTGAGCCTTCCTACAGACTAATTTACAGGTAGTTGAATTCACACAGTGCCGAAATCAAAATCACAAAACGATTATTCTCTAATGTTCTGTATTATGTTTTTTATTCGTATTTCTCACAATATTTAACAATGCCTTATAATAGATGATGGGATTTACAACGTCTTGTTCATATTGCCATTTTGTAACATTGTATGATAGGTCTAGAAAAGATGCTTTCTTCCAATAACTAATGCAAATAACTTCAAATGAATCATAGTCAAATCCATGTACTCAATAAAGTGACCTACAAATGAATATGCCAGCCTTAAAATATTACAAATTTAAAAAACAAGATGACCTTACCCTATCAATGAAAATACACGTTGACATGAGGCGTGTTCAACAGAGCGAACGCTCGATGCGAACGCTCGCTGCACGAACGCAGCGCCTCTTGAACGACACACGAGCGCTCGCTGTGCGCTGGCTTTATCCAAAATGGCGGCCCCCATGGAGGGTTACTCAGCAGATTTTAATCGCGAGATTTTAATGTCTTCAAACAAGTACTGTTAAATGAATTAGCAGACGAAATTGATACGAATTGATTTTAGAAGTAAATGAATAAATGAAAAATGAAATGAAGTTGAAATAGATTGCAAATTGAAGTCAGAAATGATAGATTCGCATTTGCCAGATTGCCCGTCGCCATCTTGAAAACAACTCGCGCGATGCGCGAACAGCCTCTGCAGCTTGCACGCACGCGCTCGCAAGCGTGAGCGATCCTGCTCCCGAGACTCTTCGCGCAGCGCGGGAGTTATTTTCAAGATGGCGAGGGGCAATCTGGCGAATGCGAATCTAACATTTCTGACTTCAATTTCAATCTATTTCAACTTCATTTAATTTTTCATTCATTCATTCACTTCTTAATTCAATTCGTATCAATTTCGTCTGCTAATTCGTTTAACAGTACTTGTTCGAAGACATTAAAATCTCGCGATTAAAATCTGCTGAGTCAGCCGCCATGGGGGCCGCCATCTTGGATAAAGCAAGCGCTCGTGTGTCGTTCAAGAGGCGCTGCGTTTGTGCTGCGAGCGTTCGCTGTGAGCGTTCGCTCTGTTGAACACGCCTCTGTTTTCAGTTTATGATGGCAACCTGTTGGCAATCTTTGTTGATGTCATATGGTCTTGATAAGGAATGCAAAATGCAAAATGCCATTTATAACATTTGTTCTCATAGTTATAAATTTAAAGTATAACACTGACAGTAAACGCAATTCTGAGAAATTCCGATCTTCAGACATGATCATTTTAAGGGGGGAAGACACCTTTAATGTGCGCGGTTATTTTACTAGTACCTCTAGTTGTCATAACGTTGGTGATGAATGACAGTACAGTGCTGCCACCTGGAGGATAGTGATGAATTTTCTTTTATAAATGAACATTAAATCCTCTTACAGCCACCTTTCAAAACCATTACTTTCAGTCATATAAACAATATCAATTCAAATATGGCAGGTACACATGGACATATAAGCAGATTCTAAGCAAAACTCAGGCAAGAGAGTTACTCAATAATATACTTTTCGAGCTATCAAACATACAGCCGGGTCCCATTCACAAATCATTGGCAGGTTATGTCTAAATGTAGCTATGTTTGACAATAAACAGACTGTCAAAACATTTTATTCAGTAAATAGTACCCAAGTTTGCTTTATGAATTGCTGTATGCCCATAAGTAGTGTGTCATATATCTCTTGGTGAATCTGACCTGTGGTAGGAGATCAAGACAAGCTGTTGTGTGCTAATCAATAATTGTTTTTCCTTTGGTATCAGTGAGTTGCTCTCTACTTTCATGGCAATTGGAGAACTGGTCTCTGAAAAAAGAACACACGATGGAATTTTTACGCCAATATCTTTAAATACCTAGCTATTACTAAGATTCCTAAAAATCACAAACACAATTGGTTCGACTGCTATGGAGTGTGTAATCCCCAGCAATTAATTGTGGAAAAGTATATACACACACCATTAAATTCATTAACATTAATTCGCCAAATTTCATTTTATTACTATTTCCAGTAGCTAGAATGTTCCTAAAGAACACCGAAACTGTGCTGCCATCTGGAGGCTAGTAATGAATCTTTTATAAAATAACTCTAAATCCTATTACACCAACGTATTATTTTAGTCACAAAATCAAAATCATCAATTAAAATATGGCAGATAACACATGAAAATATTAACACACACACACAATTTCTATAGCCAATCTTAGCATTAATAGCACACCTATCAATTAATTACCTACCATTAATTAAGCAATACCTACCATTAATTAATAGCATACCTATCAACTCCATTTCATACAGAATTAACAGCAGCCTTTATGTATTTGCTTTAAAAAAATAAGTTGACGAAAAAATATGACTCAAATAGTATAGTAAATGGTACCCAAAGCTGGAATTTAGAATTTCTGCATATATATACCCCCTGTAGTCCACGAGTCATATTTGAAAGCATGATTTTGTTTTTGTGATCAATAGTAATACTTGCAAAACGCATCATTTTTAATCTGTTAGCCGATCAGACCTGGGATAGGAGGCTATGGGGAGCTAACCAGCAATAGTTCTAGTTCTTACTTTAGTATAGGTGACTTGCTCCCTAACTCCATGACAATGGGAGTACTGCTCTCTGAAAAATAACAATACAAGGTGTACTACTTACAATTCGACTTTTCATTGTAAATGCTTTAATTTCAATCTCCTAGTTTCACCTAGGATACTCATTGATAAGATTTTAAAACACCACAAACATGACCATCCAATGATTGTGTGCATCCCATATCTGATCCAGTTTTTACCAGTACATTAGTGATCGTATGCGCTTACCATCGTGTGAAGGTAATGTATGGGCGAGTACTTTTGTGTCCCAACCACAGGTAGTAAGCATATTAGTGCTATCCGGTTGCCAGCATAATCCTCGTACAAAGTCCATGTGCTCCTTGTTCGCATAACTGTGAATACGATTACATATATACAATAATTATATATTAATGCCTGTTGTTGGGGGCACTATGCTCTCATAGTGTTGCTGAGGGCACTATACCTTCCCAAAGCAACACTATGACAGCATAGTGCCCCCAACAACAGGCATTAATGTTTTTAGTGCATCACATGACTATGCAATCTACTTTTCATGCTTATATACCTTCTTTATACTCCCTAATTTGCCGGTGCATTCGATGTAACAAAACGCTCGACACAAACACAATCGCCATTAATTCGAAACTCTTGCGTGGCGCCCAGACGCAGGAGATTCGTAACGTAAACACAATGCGTTATAATAACAATGCGTCACGCAAGTAATAGTGCCCGCTCAGGCGGGCACTATTGCTTCATAGTGCCTGCATGCGACGTTATCCAATAGAATTTCAACGATTTATCACGTGATGCACTAAAAACTAATAATATATATATATATAAATACTATAACAGGGCTTGTTTTCAGCACAGAACCAACAGCATTTGTGGGAAGGGCATGGAGGCACACCAACTAAGGCAACCAATGCAGTTTATTGCCATAGATATCATCCAATATTCAGGGACACCATGGAACGTGGCACTCACGTTCCATGGTGTCCCTGAATATTGGATGCTATCTAGGGTGATACTCCAAATTAGGAGTGTTCCCAACTTTAATGTCATTAATGGTCATAATAACACATATATATATGGTCATGGTCATATATTAGTTTGTGGTTTAATGTCATTTAGGTTAGGGTTAGGGTTAGGGTTAGGATTATCAATCATTAATCATTAATCATTAATGATATCAAAGTTGGGAACACTTCTAATGGAGCGTTAGCTGATATCTATGGCAATAAACTGCAGTGGTTGCCTTAGTTGGTGTGCCTCCATGCCCTTCCCACAAATCTCATGTGGCTATGTATCGCTCTTCGTCCCAAACACACGCAGTCTTTGTAAAAATTTAAGCGGCCTCAACAATCCTATATTGAAGGAAATCTTTGCATTTGTGCCCCTTCAACTTCTCATAGTGCCCTAAAATTGGTGAATAGACCACCCATAAAAATTCAACTACCTGAACTAACTGACCTTTCAAAAACCTGCTGTGTGTGTGTGTGTGCATGTGTGCGTGCATACATGCGTGCGTGCATGCTAGTGCATGTACGTCGTTCACCGAAAGCTTGTACTCAAAAACCTTTGCCCCAATTACAACCATACTGATACATAGCATTCGTACTGGCTGTGTGTTAGAGATGGATTTAGGCTAAACAAACTTCTTTCCGTCATCCGTCTTTCCGTAAACACAAGGATAACAACTGGCCAATCCATCAGCAGAATCTGGGTTGCCAGGGGACGGTAAAAATTAGATGATAGTTGATACATAATGTATGACAAAGAATGGCATCTCCACCAACATATTAATGATTGAAAAATACAGAAAATTCTTATTCTCTAGCTAATATAATATAAATAAATTTACGAGGCAGTATTAAAATTTGCCCCATCCTTATGGGAATTAATTTATAAATAATTAACACACATGATTAATACATTTAACCCCGATTTGTGTGACAAACAATAGTACAGATACAATGGAACAATCACTTACATTGCTTGTATAGTGGTGCTAATCTTTGTTACAATCACAGAGCAGTCATTGGATACAGATGCCACCAGTGTAGAACTGCAAATGGAAACTTAATGAGCTTTATTTTCAGAGAGTTATAAATATCTGATAGAGACGTGGTCTACTTACAGTAATAATACAATGAAATCTTACACTATATGCAATACATGAATAAATTTGCTAAAACAGATCTTCTAGCAAGGATTACGCTGACTAACTTTATTTACAATACTCTACTAGTTTACACCTAGTTCCACCTAGGCATCACTCCTTCCATAATTAACATGCCAGCTGCCATATTGGCAGTACACCATATAATAAGTGCACCTCTAGTATAGCATCTCTCACACTAGTCTTTCGTCAAAGAATTGTACACGTAAGCAGATCTCACTCGTTGGGGCAGAATGCAAGCTGGTGAATAAATCTGGAATGTGGTTGGGACTGCATCAGCACTGCCCCCTGTCTGCCATCAAGGAGTAACAGTCCGCCGGTCTCCGTTCCTACGCAAATGTTTATGCCACCTGGTTGCCATGCCACACAGGACGGCTTTGGCGACAAGACCTTGAGTACGCTCGCTGGCGTGGCTTGTCGGAGATCCCAGGTGAGAACAGATCCATCCTGCAAGATTAAGAACAAAACCAGAACGTTGCTAAACATATAGCCACTACATTCTCTCTCAGTGATCAGCAAGGTACGCATTTTGACGGAGATATTCGATGCACAACAAATGTGTCAACGTACAATAGCTAGTTGGTCTCTACTACGACATTCCTCATGGTAGCAAAATGGACTCACCTTTGAGCAAGATACAAATGAGTTAGATTCCACTGAGTGACACGCTGCATTCCAAATAATATCTGTGTGACCTGCCCAACAAAATAAAAACATAAAGTATTAATCGCCAGATGGAAGAAGACTGACTGAATTCAGCTTCAAATCTTTCCCGTGCATCGGGAACCGAAATCATACCCCATAGTACAGGTATAGAAGGCACATGACCATTAAAGCAGAGTTGCTTAACCTGATGAGGCTACAAATGAGCAGACAGACTAGACTTTACTGATCCAGTCATACACAACCATTAATACACAAGCAAACTCTGCTCCTGCATGTTTCCATACACGTATCTTACATCTGTAACCTTGTATGTGGGTGTTGGTTTCTCTACACTTATCTTACATTTGTAACCTTGTATGTATGTGGGTGTTGGTTTCCATACACTTATCTTACATCTATAACCTTGTATGTGGATGTTAGTTTCGCAGATAAGGTCTATGTCCCCCTGACCTCTGTTTAACCTGGCTCGTTTAGCTATTTATGACTA
>NW_014577350.1:163416-191553 GCF_000485595.1 Priapulus caudatus
TTACCTCTGTAACCTTGTATGTGGGTGTTAGTTTCCGTACACTTATCTTACATCTGTAACCTTGTATGTGGGTGTTGGTTTCTGTACACTTATCTTACATTTGTAACCTTTTATGTGGGTGTTGGTTTCTGTACACTTATCTTACCGCTGTAACCTTGTATGTGGGTGTTGGTTTCTCTACACTTATCTTACCTCTGTAACCTTGTATGTGGGTGTTGGTTTCTGTACACTTATCTTACCTCTGTAACCTTGTATGTGGGTGTTAGTTTCCATACACTTTTCTTACATCTGTAACCTTGTATGTGGGTGTTAGTTTCCGTACACTTATCTTACATCTGTAACCTTGTATGTAGATGTTAGTTTCTCTACACTTATCTTATGTCTGTAACCTTGTATGTGGGTGTTAGTCTCCGTACACTTATCTTACCTCTGTAACCTTGTATGTGGATGTTAGTTTCTCTACACTTATCTTACGTCTGTAACCTTGTATGTGGGTGTTGGTTTCTCTACACTTATCTTACATCTGTAACCTTGTATGTGGGTGTTAGTTTCTCTACACTTATCCTATGTCTGTAACCTTGTATGTGGGTGTTAGTCTCCGTACACTTATCTTACATCTGTAACCTTGTATGTGGGTGTTGGTTTCTCTACACTTATCTTACCTCTGTAACCTTGTATGTGGGTGTTGGTTTCTCTACACTTATCTTACCTCTGTAACCTTGTATGTGGGTGTTGGTTTCCAGATCCCACAAGAAAACTCTGCCGTCAGAACCAGCCGTCACGGCTTTTGCGTGAGAATCGCACGTCAGGTCCAAACTGTTGGCAGCGTCATCGTGCGCGTAGTTGTACGAGATCTGTCGCATCTCATCCCTGGCCTCGTTCACTTCCCACACCTCCAGCCCACCTACAGAGCAGGCCAGCATATAAAGTACAGAAAACAGCAGGAGTGTATGATAATTAAATATAGATATATATAATATAATATAGCCTATAAGTGTATAATATAGTCTATAGTGTATAACATTGTCTATATTATACACTCCTGATAACAGTAGATAGTAAGAGAGAGGAGAACAGTATATAGATGACAGTATGGGCCGTGCATATTTATGCAATATATTGCGTAGAGAGACTAGAGTAGAACATACACAATATACGGCAGCAATGTGGCAAGTGTGCTCTGATAATAGGAGTATCAACGAGATCTCATAGGATTTTGCCTACTACTTCGAATCTGTACGCTTCATTACGTGTCATACTGCATGAAATTTTGAAGTGTGAAGAGAAGTAGGATAAATGCTAATGTGAAATTGTTCATTAGTGATTACTGACGAGGAGTAGCAACAACAAGTCTAAATTGGCCCAAGGCATTCGGATAATTTTTACAAAACTGTATATTTACCGGTGACACTGCAATTCAGTGATGCTTCTATATTATGAATGACTCGTTATTAGGCAGCACAATCCATAAGTATGAATAATGTTTCTGTTAAATGCTTAATCATTCCTGCTAATAACTTACAAGTCAGTTAAAATCTATAAGCACTTACTGTGAAATGTATAAAAACCACTCTACCTGAAAATAGCATTTTACATTTAAACTGGCAATTTAGGAAATAATGCAAATAATGGCAGCACGATTTTTTTAATTACCCTATGGCCTCCTGCTATTATGATAAGTAGAAATTTGTACACAGAAATGTAAAATAAACAGAAAATAATAGTGATCGAGAAGAGACATGAGATATTAATTAAAAAGTGATTTAAGCATTTGGGATATTATAGTTGACGTTTTTATGATAACGATGCAAAATTGCATGGCTGCGATGAAATATGATAGCTTGGCAGTGGCTATTACATGATCCATGCTAAAATGACTATTTCTACCATAAGTGCATCAAACATCTGAAGCCAATTAAATCATATTTCAATGGGGAGCAATGAACATTAATGAACTTAATTAAGCCATTTGCCAAAGCGAACTTCAGAGGAAAACTGATATCTTTCTCAAACATCAATAAATAATCTTCTCACAATTTAAAAAAATACATGACCCTAAAATTATATCTAATCAAATAACTAAAACAACAAACAATTGCAATAAGTCTTGCAAAAGACACATACGCAATAAATGTGAGAGTGGCATCTCAATCCCCCACAAAAAATTTCAAATTTCTAAATTTTCTGTGGAATACTAACAACAAGGCACATATTACACAGAATAATTTTAAACAAATCTATTATATTTTAATATAACTTAAGCTAGATGCATATTTCATATTTGAAACATGGAAATCATGTAACAGATAACAGTGCCAGTCATGTTGTTTATACCGGAATCTGAAGCTACGGCTGCTTTGTGGTTCGTGATCCACCGGACGTCATTCAGTCCACCTTCAGTCTGACAACCTGTCAAACACTGTGTGATGTCCGGTGCTGCACAACCGTCTCTGAACAAGCACAATGTCCCACTCCAGTATCTACCGATTAGGTCTGATGCACACAGAAAAAGGTAACCCTCTGAAATAAAACACTCCGAGTTAGTAATATTATCTACCATCAACTTCTAGTAATATTTTAAAGCGCTACGATGCCGGTAATATTCATTACTGCACTTCAGTTTTTCAGAAACAAGTTTTTTTCTTAGAAAATGCCACCGTTATTACGTATTGTAGCTTACTACAGTACAGGTGATACCATGAACACATGTATAGATTTGTGTACACATATTATGTGTATGTCTATGGTAACTCTATATTCTTTATTTTTCTGCTCTGCTCAGAACAGCAAGGCTATAGGCCTAGCAGTAGCTCTAACATTTTGTCTGAAGTCGCAATGACTGAGCGTGAGACTAAACTAAATCTAGTGTACATATAGCCTTGGCCATACAATGATGAGCAATTATAGGGCCGAGTATAATTTTATGACATGCTATGATATATGACCTTATATTTTTTGGTGTCCCATACACTCAATGTAGTGACAAGGTAGCGCATGCATCTAACTAGCTACATCGATGTCAATATGAGGTCGGATTCACCAACTAGTGAGCTTCGGAGAACCACACCAGGTTGACCTCTTTGCGGGCATTAAGGATGGTCAATGATTGTTTTACATCCTCAGTGGTTGTTTTGCATCCAAATCACTGGAGACGGCCCCGCAATTTTACATGGTTATGCGAACCATGAAGAAGTTATAGTATCCAATTTAATGAGCTAGCCTAGGTTTGTACACTTTCGAGAAAATTCACTATCTTGTTTAGGGTTTGAACTCACGCCCTTTGTGGTAAAAGGTAGACATACTAATTGCAGGATCAGCGAGTTCTCTAATGGCCCGTACAGACTGCAAATTCGATTCTATATCAAACTAGTCCAAGCTAGGCCTGGACTAAATTCTTGCAGTCCATACATGCTATATCCTGCGCTATATACGCACTAGTCCAGACTATTACACATAGCCATTCCAATTGAGGGGGACCAGGCCCATGCACTTCAAAGCGTGCCAAGTTATTCCGTACAAAGTTATCCCACGCTAAATTGTACGTGTGTGTAATCCAGGCCAGGCGCAGGCTAAATTTCGATATACGCAGGCACATAACCATGTTTGGGTTATATTAGTAGTACAGAAGCATCTGAAAATGTGGCTGCAATTTAGTTTTTTATCTTCACGTAACTAGTTTCCACTCACATAGTGTAAACAACAAACTGTGAGTTTTCCGCCATGTCACCAGATCAGATCTATGCTATTGAGTCAAGAGTGACAGATCGACGTTAAACCATATAGATGTAGATATTGCCACAACTTGAAACGAAGGCTGAAATCACACTTTAATTTGTGCATAGGTGTGAAGTTAGTGCGTGAAAATACCAAGTTAACATATTTTTAAACAACTAATAACTAGTAACTAACAGGGGTCGAAATGAGCGGTATCCCGATATCCGCAGGATAGTAGATTCTTGTGTTGGATACCAGATTTCAATGCTTGGTATCCCGCAGGGATAGTAAAAAAAAAATCGTCTAAATCGGGATTGTGGTTGTTGAGCATAAACGCGCACATTGCCGAACATTTTGCTCAAAAACATTATCGTAGCAATGTTCCATGAAATGTTCGGCAATGTGCGGTGAAAAAAGTCGCCGAACATTTGTTCTGAACAATGTTTTTGAAGATCGGAAATGTTTGATATCTCGAACATTGTTCGTCGAATGTTCGTCAATGTGCGGTGAATGTAGAACAATTCTAGAAACATTTGTAAATGCCAATCACGCCGATTGGCCACTCGCCGATCACGTGACTCTTTACAACACAGCTACTAGACGGCACCACGAGGTTAATTTGTTCGCTGCAAAATGTTCGGCAATGTGCGCTCAGCAATTGTTCACCGCACATTGCCAGACAAAACCATTTGTTCGAACAAACATTTGTTCGGGAAAATGTTCGGCAATGTGCGCCAGGCTTAAGCGTGGCCAATGTTGATCTTAAATGTGATGTGTATACCATGTTTCAAGCGAACCAGACAATGCGTCTAGACAATACATCTGCAGTGTACTTGTCTGTGCATATCTGTGAATCTGTTTTCATGTTTTTATATAAGAACTAGAAAGGGCAGTTTTCGCCAACTACATGTATCCCCCGTGATCTAGTATGAATGAAATATCTCTGTAAGGACGTAGAAGGTAGGTAAAGTTAAATAAGTCACAAAGACTAAGGTTTGTTACACAACTCATCTGCCTGAGATCTGCCGACTTCGTCGCGGGGGATACAATTATATTACATATTAATATTTTTCAAATGCTATTATTGCATATTTCAAGATTTTGGATACCAACATTGTTGAAATTACTATCCAAAAAATGGGATACCAGATTTTTTGGGGGGATACCAGATTTGGTAAGACTAACCCCCGGGCACTCTGTAAGGGTGAGCCCACAGTGTAGGGGTGGTCGGGTAGGGTAGGGTCGGGTAGAGTAGGCCTAACTCTAACCCTAACGCTAACCCTAAACCTAACCTAAACCATAACCCTAACCATACCCTACCCGACCACCCCTACATTGTGGGCTCGCCCTCACAGAGTGCCCGGGGATTAGTCTTTTCCTACCAGATTTCAATACCTGGTATCCCGAATGGATACCATAATATAAATCGAATTTCGACCCCTGTAATTAGTATTTTACTCTACATTCACTGAAAGCGCTTCCATTTCTGCATGATATACAGTATGAGGTATAGAGAATGTTCCTTGAGGATTCATACTAGGTAAATTATAGTTTTCTTAGCTAGGTAGGCGCTAGTAACTATATTATAGCCCCCGTACAGTTGCGACTGGCAGCCAGCGGCAACTGTACGCGGGCTATAGTTAACGCAGACTGGGGTCGTTGTTAGTATCAGGTACGTACTACGTACAAGATATGACGCCGAGGGTAGTTAGGTGTTAGTAATCATTATGTGTAATTTATAGAGTCATGTTAGGTTCTGTTGCTACATGAGGTCTATTTCCCCACAGGGTACTGCTCGATCGTACCCTGGCACTATTGATAGTTAGGGTTAGATGAGGGTTAGTCTAGGTTAGGTAGGTTCGGGTTACGGACGAGTAGGCGAGACGACTCCCTAGGTCCGATAGTAAAGTACGAGTACGTCCCCATATTAAAACCAGTATACGTTCGGTAATACCGCCGTCCCAGGTAGTCCGGCAGAAACCAAGGGACATAGACCTCATCTCAGCGTAGTGGCAGGAAGGTTAGGTAGTGTTAGGGTAGGTACACTTCTGAATAAAGCTGAGCACTTGTGTATACATATAGTAGACCGTCGGTACATATCTGTACCATGATACGACAACGACCCCTTTAGCTATAATACATAGCTCTAGTACATATAGCCGCCGCGTAAATGTACGCGGTTATAGAAACCAGAGCTAAGCCTATACTAGAGTTACAGAGCTAGGCGCAGGATGTAACAACATTCAACCGCGAATAAACAGTAGTAACATCAACCTGATTATGTACCGATTACGCACGTAGACTAAGTCCCCTGACAGATGAGGATCCATTTGTCCTGGAAACATTAGCCATAACAAAAAAACCTTGCTCCCGAGTCTCCGACGATCACTGAAAATTCAATGAAAAACATCACCGGCACTATCTTGGCACAGGCATTGACACGACTGCTACTCGCAGTGCTGCACCACCATGAAACTTGTGTGCCGACAGACAGAGTTATATCGGAAAAATAACATAAATAAACACAGTCCAAATAGACAAGAATGAACATCAAGAAGAAGAAGATGATGTAAATAACTAGTGAATTAATGCGCATTCTATGTTAATTAAATTTGACGTAATGGTCAAGAAGGGTAACCCTACTATGGCGCCATCTGGCAAAGTTGTTGAATTGTTTTGAACGCGTTGCATGTTCAAATCCCCTATTCACGCCTCATTCGCTTCGCCGACAATCGCATGCGTCGGCCAATAACAAGCGCATTTTTGTATAGATATAAGCTAGCAAGGATCAAAGCTTGTCAGTTAGCAGGGAGAAAATGGCCAAGCCCTCTACAGCAGACTCGAGAAAGATGAACAGGAGCAGGAAAAACAATAACGGTACGTCATGTGCTCGTTACCGAGCCTTTAGAGTGTAGCGATTAAATGTATCGCAAGTGGTTTGGACTAACTCAGCATACGACGGAGCGACACAGCCACGGCATTGCTGAGCTACGGGAGTTGCCTACTCGCGCGAATTTTCGAGGCTATATCTGGTGGTGACGATTGTGGACTAGGATTGATTCTGCAGCGAATAATTCGCGTAATGCCGTAACGCTCGTTCAGCATGCAGTTCGGCCCGTTCTACTGGCGACCGGTGTACTTCCGTCGCTCGTCGGAACGTCCGCCAGATGCGTAACATGTGTCAGCGCCTGTTCGGAGCGCAATACGTCGGCCAACAATGAGCGTGCAGAGACCGATCGTATCTCGCACGTCGCCAGTACTACCTGACGGACGTGCTGCGGCAGCGTCGGCCGTCGGAAGAGCGCGTCGTCGCTCGGCGAACTCGCGGCGAGAGCGCTCGCCGGATATCGTATACGTCAGTGGATCCGTTCCGTAGCAGTGTCCACGCCTGCCACGGAGATTACGAAGGGCTTCGGCCGTCGTGGCGTACGTCTGCGGCGCGCGCGGGTGTCACGCTCCACTCGCAACACCACATGGAAACGATGATGAGGCCGGCGCTGGCGAGTAGTGGCCCTCGTCCATGAATATCACAAGAATACCCGGCGGTGAAAGAGACGGAGCGAACGTCCAGCAGCGCAACGGACCACACCGCGTTAACACAAGAGACGCAGGACGTCGTTGCGCAGGCGCGCGTACTGCAATACAAAAAAACCGAGGTCGCCAAGGTACGGAATTACTCGTATCAATCGCTGACGACACACACAGGATCACACCACACACAACAGACACACAGGGACACACACACACACACACACACACACAAACATATATAATATATATAATATATATATAATATATGTCATAATTTGTGTGTTGTGTGATATATCGTACACGCGAGCGCGCATATCATCTATCAATCGGCGGCATCCATCAATCAGCACTGCAATAGTTTACGCATCTCGACAGCGCCCGCCACCGAACGTCGTATTGCATTTATATGTTGGGCACTTCACTAACGAAATTACTCCATGTACTCAGACTGCCTCGATGCAAATTTATGCTAGGCTGCCTAAATTGTGTCTCTAATATGTATAGAGATTAATATGAAACCCGTGAAATTAATGTAGTCAGTGTACAATATATATATTCATATATATATATAAGTATACACATACAAAGAAACTATATAAAAGATAGAAATATATACCTATATGTGTAACAGCGGGCTAGAAATTGACTTTTGCACAAGTAGTAACCAAAACACGACTACTACCCCAAAAAAGAGGGAGCGAGCAGAAATTAGGGAGTCCGAGGCAGTCTGAGGTCAAAATAAAGATATAACAATAACGCAGTGCTTATCTTTAAGATTATGCAATCGCAGTTGCATGTCTGGCCAAATTTCCTTATGGACATAGGCTGAAAAAATACAGCATCCCACGAGCCGGTGCTCCAGAACGAAATAGTTACTAAGTTTAGTATAGGCAAGAATTTTCAGGATCACACGACCTCAGGCTGCATAATGTCCAAAGCAGAGAGTCCGACGAGTAAATCAGGGATATTGACTCGCGGACCTCTGCCGTTAATTTCGGACCTGAGTATAACTATTTAAGACCGTAGCTTGTAATATTGTGATTGATTGAGTTAATTTTAAAGTTGTTTGGTTTGATTCCAAGATTCAAAGGCTAATACTTGATAGTGCGAAGTTGTTACGCTTACAACTTACGCGTAAGTAGTGTAAACTTTATGTTACTGTAATAGACATGAACTAGCAAGTACACCGTCATATATATAACAATAATAACTATACGTAATACGCTAGACTGTGAAGTTAATTGTGTAGTCAGCCCCAGTCCATAAGTGACCGACGCACGTAACAACCCAACGCATGCACGCACACCCACCACACACACGCCGCGCACCGCGTCCGCGACGCGCACGCACACGCACACCACACACGACACACCACCACACACACACACACACAACAACAAACACAACACACAACCACACAACAAAATACACGCACAGCGCACACCACGGCAATGCACGCACACACGCATGCACGCGAGCCACGATGTGGGTGCCGCGCACACGATTGCATGAGGTTATGTCTTTTGTAAGCAAAAGAGATCAAGCAGCAAATAAGATTGAATGTATAGTTACAGTTTTTGCATAATAATTATATAATAGATATTATATATGATTTAATTGTCTTGAATACGAAACATTATTTCTCTATCTCAATTGGAATAAGAATACATTGGGTTCTATTGAACTAGTAAGTTGTTATTATTTTTTCCAATAGCTCTAAAATAGCAACCAATTAGTAAACAACAAGAGGCCGTAGGCTGAGCAAATCCTAGGGGAGGCAAGGGGCGGATCCAGGATTCAAAGAGTGTGAGAAAACAGTGTGGGTCTGGGTCTCCACAGGAAATTGAAAATATATGATCGCAGGAGATTGGTCATTTGAGCACTTTGAGTACATGAAACAGCGCTTCATTCTGACCTACGACAATTCGCGTTAGTAGAATCAATATTTTTATTATTTGCCATTAAAAATATAAGGGGGGCTGCTGCCGTCGCCGCTTTGCCCCCCCCCGCGCAGCTACGGCCTGAAGCTATAAGTCACACTACAAGCATGAATATTATAATTGTTTTAGCTCATCTGACGTAGGGTGTCAGGCTTGTAAATCGCATGATTGTCCGTCGTCGTCGTCGCAGGCTCATCAAACAAGTTGGGCAACAAATCTACATCCGCATCGACGTACGGTCACGATATCGGGACGTGGGTAATTTTCCCCGAGAAAAACCGGAGGTTGGAAGGATGTCGAAGCTGGGGCAAGTCAAAGGTCAAGAGGCGTAAAAAAGGGGAAACACTTCCCTCCTTAACTAAGGTATAGGGAGGAAATGCAGAATTGCGGCACAAATCTAAACGGCTCGACCTAGGCTCGTGATAGTCCTAAGTCGGTGTATAGCATCATGGTAGGAAAAGCCATCACTGTGCCGAAATTGGAGGTCGCACGTCAAAGGTCAATGGGGCACAGGGCAGATTTTAGACATTTTCTGAGGACATGGTCTGACGGAGCGATTGAAAAACTTTTTTGTTTCAGTGGTGACCGACCAACCATTTTTATGGCTTTATTGAAAGGACCATGAAATGTACTTTCCGCTGACAGTGACATGTGAAGAGTAAGTGTCGGATAACCTTTTGACCCTCAAGAGGAGGGTTAAACATAGATTTGTTGACTGAAACGACTGAACTGCTTTTTCTATTATTAGAGCCCATACCTGTGTGAATGTGAGGCTACAGTTGCACAGTTTAATTGCAAAGGCAAATGTTTGTTGAACAAGGTTTACGCTCCTTAAATCGTATTATTTTCTAAAGCAGTCTGTCTATAGCACCCTGAAGGCTGAATCAGTGAATGCTCGTGTGGTTAGGCAAAAACACGGGGCAGCACATGGCTGGCACACTTCTAATCATAATTGTTGCCTGCCAACATGCAATGCTCATACATGTGTCTGCAATGCATCTATAGAGATTAGGTGGGTGCGAAAGTGTAGCTGATATATTTGTTCCAATTGGCTACGAAAGTCAAACAAGAATAAAGAAGGCTTATGTATAAGACGTCTTGCTATGCACAAATGAATTTATCAGCAGAACACCAGACACCAGATGAGCCCTGTCGCACTGCGGCACTTGTTTATTATGGAATCTAAGAATCTACCTAGTTATAGTCTGATAGAATTAGCTTGAAATTCGCTTCCAAATTTATTCGAGGATTTGACTCAAGATACATGAGCACGGCTAATATAACAAAAGTCAGAAGACTCAAACCATGCCAATTTAAAGATGACAATTTGTAATTTTGAGGTTTTGATGCATGGTAATGAGTGATGGCGGATTGTTTTAGGAAGTAATCACTTCACTCAAACAGATAGATGCATGCTATTACGAAAATCTGTCGATAAGTCTTAAATATTTGAAGCAGTCAAAAGATAATTGTCTTAACAAGGACACATGAGTTTCCTTGAAGATTAATAGTGGATAAATATGTAGTGTATATTGATTTCAGCAGCAAATTGTCAAATTAAATTGAAATCAAAATCAATTTCGCTTAAGTATTCAGTAACACGTCTATTACCAGCCACGTCTAACAAGTGTAGTCACTTAATTCTCTAAACTGTGATTTTCCAAAATTGTAATTCCTATTTAAAGCTGCATGCTCTAATAGTACATGTATAGCAAATTATAAGACTGCATGACATAGCCAGGCTTTGTGCACACACTTATATTTTGACATCATCGCTTTAAAAAGTAAAGCTTTTTGTTTATTCAAGTCATTGTAACATTGATGTGTGCAAGTCATTTCATAAATCACGTGTGCTGGAACACTGATTTGTCTGCGTGGAGTAGCTGCACTCGACAAGCAGCATATTAATTCATCATATACCCTGTTAAATCATATTTTAAATTCATTATAATTAGATACCCTGTTAAATTACAGGTTTTCAGCTGCTAGTGTTACCTGTGGAGACGTGTTCAAGCTAATTTAGCTCACGCATAAAGCTCATTGAATCGGCTTCATTAAAAAATCGTAATTTAAAGGGGGTGAAGATATGAATGCATCGCCAGGACACGGTTCGAAAAGAAAAAAACATTGTTTTTTTCACGAGTAGTAACTACAACACACGTGCGCGTAATCCACTGTGCACGTAATCTATTTGATTTAGTAGAGCGCTTTAACTCTCAGTTTTACGTTTGAGCGTGATGATCATTCACATTCCTACCTTGTTTATCTAGTGAAAATGAATGTATCTATTAGACTATTAATAATGTTATTATTACAGTGGATGAAATCATTTGTAGACAGTGTAAAACCCATCACTTTGAGTTTCTGGAGTTTCAAATGAATTCACTAGTTTTCGTTCATTTTGCCATTGAATCAGTATATCATATTTTGAATAAATAAAATCAAACGTCGTTTTCTTCACTGCTGATAATGTGGTGGTAAAATTCGCATCCACTCACCTGTCACGTTGCAGGTAAAATACATAATTTAGATGAGTAAGTCTTAGCCTAGCCCTAGAACTATAGCCCTTCGCTCTGCCACAGACCTGTGGCAGAGTGAAGGGCTATAGTTCTAGAGCTTGTCTTAGCCCTAACCTGCCCAACGTGTCAGTGACTCTTCGGGACTTTCTGTACATAGCTTCGCTGCACGCACTACTATGATCTCCTGCTATGATCATATCAAGATCATATCAAGATCATATCTATAGATTACGTCATATTTGTATTGATATGCTCAGGAGTACATGAATAGAGATCTCTATGCATGTTCTTCTGATATGCTCACGGTACTAACTACAGAAATTACGTTGTGACCTATTTCATATTCGTTTGCATATTCGTTTGCATATTCGTTTTTCATATTGTTGCACTCTCGAGTGTATCAGTGCTAGTAACAAGCGTTGATTATCTGCTCGTATCTACGCCCTACTTTCACACAGCCGAGCCAAATCAGGCAGAATGGCATGTAATCTTGACTGATTTTCTCTCGTTGCAAGTCGATAATGGCATCAATGTGTCCGTTTAAGCTAGTCGTGCATACAATGTGAGCGAGGTCAGATAACCACGCCCTCTGAAATAATTGTACTGCCGGCCCGCGTGTCGTAAGCACCGGTGAAACCAAACCGTTTCCGTATCTGCATATAAACCAAGACAGAGTTAATAAAAACAAATGTTGTTAATAAGACAAGATTTATCTTTATTAACTCTTGATATAAGCAAGAGTACATAATAGAAATTCTTCTAGTAATAGAAATTCTTCTAGTAATAGAAATTCTTCTAGTAATAGAAATTCTTAGAATTCTTAGAAATTCATAGAATTCTTAGAAATCCTTAGAATTCTATAATAGAAATTCTTCTATTTTGGACTCTTGATATAATATTTCACGAGCTGGGCTCTAGAACGTGACAAATATTTGTCATTATACACTCCTGATGTAAGTCACTGCTTCACCTCACATATACGCGTGATAATTTGGGAAGACACATTGCTACACCAATTTTGTTATTTATCATCAGGAGCGTATAATGACAAATATATACGTCATTATACGCTTATAATATATTTGTCATTATACGCTCCTGTTATCATGTATGTATATACACCCGATGGTTTGTTGTTGTGTGTTCACTTTTCGAAGGCACAGAGTTATCTTGTCACTAGCTCTAGAACTATAGCCCTTCGCACCGCCTGTGGCAGAGTGGCGTGCTAGATACCGCGAAGTACCAACGAAGTGTTTGAGAAGTGAATGGCAGCTATTTTGACATCCAAAAAATAGACGTACAAATAGGATATATATATGGCTATAAAGTTAATATTATAACAGCGAAGTATTTTTCTGCCGCCTCATTTTTTTCATTTAGGGAAAATATTTGCACACACGTTCTCTCCATTCTTCTAAAATTCGCCCCATGCCTGTCCCCCGCGTCTCCCGCTTGTTTCTCGATTAAATGCGTTATTGATGCTGTATTTCTGATCCAGCTTCGCGTACATTATTATTTGCAGCTTTATCACATGATATACAGTATAAGGTATAGAGAATGTTCCTTGAGGATTCATACTAGGTAAATTATAGTTTTCATAGCTAGGTAGGCGCTAGTAACTATATAGCCCGCGTACAGTTGCGACTGGCAGCCAGCGGCAACTGTACGCGGGCTATAGTTACGCAGATGGGGTCGTTGTTGTATCAGGTACTACGTACAGATATGTACCCGAGGTAGTTTTAGGTTGTTTAGTATTATGTTTATATTTTTATATGAGGTATGTTTAGGGTTAGTGTTGCTCATAGGGTCTATGTCCCCCAGGGTACTGCCGGAACGTACCCTGGTCACTATTTGATATGGTTAGGGTTAGGATTAGGGTTAGGTTTAGGGTTAGGGTTAGGGTTCGGGTTAGGGAGTAGGCGTAGACGACTCCCTAGACTCGTTAGTAGAGTAGGCGAGGTACGGTCGCCATATTAGATAGTACCAGGGTATACGTTCCGGTATACCGGACCGTACCCAGGGTACGTTCCGGCAGTACCCCGGGGGACATAGACCCTCTCAGCGTTAGTGCTAGGGAATAGGGTTAGGGTTAGTGTTAGGGTTAGGGTACACTTCTGTAGTACAAGTCTGGTACACTTTGTGTATACATATATGTACCTCGGGTACATATCTGTAATACCTGATACGACAACGACCCCTTGAGCTATAGTTACTATAGCTCTAGTACTATAGCCCGCGTAAATGTACGCGGGTTATAGAACTAGAGCTAGTTACTAGAGCTAGGCGCAGGATGTAACACATTACCCGATAACATTAGTACATCAACCTTGATTATTTACCATTAGAGTAGCTAAGTCCCTGAAGATGAGGATCCATTTGTGCTGGAACATTAGCCATAACAAAACGTTTCTCCGAGTCTCCGACGATCACTGAAAATTCAATGAAAACACACCGGCCTTTCTTGGCACAGGCATGGACACTACTGCTACTCGTCTAGTGCTGCCACCACCATGAAACTCTGTGTGGCCCGACAGTACAGAAGTTATTATCGGAAAATAACATAAATAAACACACAAATAACAAGATGATCATCAGAAAAGAAGATTGATTGTAAATAATAGTAATTATGCGCATTTATGTTAATTAAATTTGACGTATGGTCTAAGAATGTGTACCCTATGGTCCCTATCTGGCAAAGTTGTGATTGTTTTGAACCGTTGCTCAAATCCCCTATCAGGCCTCATTCTGCTTCGCGACAATCGCATGCGTCGGCCCATAACAAGCGGCAGTGGATGAATAAGCTAGGCAATGATCAAAGCTTGTCAGTTAGCAGGGGAAAATGGCCAAGCCCTCTACTAGCAGGACTCCGAGAGATGAACAGGAGCAGGAAAACAACGGGTACGTTCATGTGCTCGTTACGCCTTTAGAGTGTAGCGGATTAAATGTATCGCAGTGGTTTGGACTAACTCACATACGACTGACGACACAGCAGCGGCATTTGCTGACTACGGGAGTTTGCCTACTCGGCGCGATTTTGGTATACTGGTTGGTGACGTTGGACTTAGGATTGATTCTGCAGCGAATATGTTCCGTAATCGTACCGCTGTTCAGCATCAGTTCGGCGTTCTACTGGCTGCCGGTGTACTTCCGTCGCTCGTGGAACGCCGCCAGTGTGTACATGTTGTTCATCGCCTGTTTCGGAGGCGAAATCGTCGGCCAGACAATGAGCGTGCGGACCGATTCGTATCTCGCGTCGCCAGTACTACTGACGGCGGTGCTCGGCAGCGTCGGCCTCGCGAACACCTTCTCGTCGCTCGACTCGCGCGAGAGCGCCGCCGTGATATCGTTCGTCAGTGTGATCCGTTTCGTAGCAGTCACGCTGCTCACGGAGATTCCGAAGGGCTTTCGGCCGTTCGTGGCGTACGTCTGCGGCGCGCTGGGTGTCGTCCTCGCAAACCACATGGAGACGATGATGAGGCCGGCTGGCGGTAGTGGCCTCGTCATGCACGATGCAAAGATACCGGCGGTGAAGAGACGGCGAACGTCCAGCAGCGGCAACGGACCACCCGCGTTTAACCACAGAGGACGCAGGACGTCGTTGCCGGCGCTGGGACTCATACAAAAGAACCAGGTCCAGGTAAGGAAATTACTCGGTATTCATCGGCTGACGACACACACACACACACACACACACACACACAACACACACACACACGACACACAACATATATATATATATATATATATATATTTATATATATTATATATGTGTGTGTGTGTGGTGTGTATATATCGTACACGCGAGCGCGCATATCTATCTATCAATCGGCGCATCCATCAATCAGATTGCAATTAGTGTACTGCATTCGTACACCCACCCACACGTCGGTTTGCATTTATATGGTTGGGCATCTTCACTAACGAAATTTACTCTCATGTGACTGACTGGCTCTCGAGCAATTTATTGGCTAGGCTGCCTAAATTGTGTTCTTCTAATTATTGTATAGAGTATATAGACTGAAATGTATGCTAGTAGTGGTACTAATATATATATTCATATATATATATATATACACATCATATAAATATTATATATAATAGTATTATAATAATTATTCTATATTATGTGTATACAGGGGTAGAAATTGACTTTTGAACAAGGGAGTCCAACGGACTACTTACCCTCAAAATGAGGGAGCGCAGCGAAATGAGGGAGTCCGCAGTCTGAGGTTCAAAATTAAAGATATTAACAATAACGCATGTGCTTATTTTTTAAGATTCATGGCAGTTGCATGTCTGCCAAATTTTCTTTGGACATTAGCTGAAAAAATACAGCAATTCCACGAGGCCGTGCTCCAGAACTGAACTAGTTACTAAGTTAGTATGGCAGAATTTTCAGGGAGTCACACGGACTCAGGCTGCATAATGTCAAATCAGAGAGTCCGACAGTAAATCAGGGAGTATTTGACTCCGGACTCCCGTTAATTTCGGACCCTGAGTATACTATTTATAGTAGCGTAGCTTGGTAATATTGTGTTGATTGTAGTTAATTTAAAGTTGTTTTTGTGTTTTATTCCAAGATTCAATGCTATTACTTTATAGTGCGAAGTTGTTACGCTTACACTTACGCGTAATTATTGTTACTTTATGTTACTGTATTATTACATGAACTACAATGTACACGTATATATATACAATATATACTATACGTATAGCTAGAACTGTTGAAGTTTATTTTGTTTTAGTCACCCCAGGCCATAATGACACGCACGTACACACGCATGCACGCACACCCACACACCGCGCACGCGCACGCGGCACGCGCACAGCACACGCACACGACAGGCACACACACACACACACACACACACACACACACACACACACAAACACACACACACACACACAAATACACGCACGCGCACACACACGCATGCACGCACACACGCATGCACGCGCGCGCACACGATTTGCATGAGGTATATTTTTTTTGTAAGCAACAAAGAGACTGCACACAAATAAGATTGAATGTATAGTTACAGTTTGCATAATATTATATAATATGATATCATTTATATATGATTTTTAATTGTTTCTTGAATACTGAAACATTATTTCTCTATCTCATTGTGAATGAGAATACATTGGGTTCTATTGAACTAGTAAGTTGTTATTATTTTTTCCAATAGCTCTAAAATGAGCAACATTTAGTAAACAACAGAGCCGTAGGCTGAGCAAATTCCTAGGGGGAGGGGGCAGTGGCGGATCCAGGATTTCAAGGAGGTGGTGAGAAACAGGTGTGGGGGTCTGGGGGTCCTCCCACAGGAAATTTTGAAAATATAGATCGCAGGAGATGCCGTTATTTGAGGCACTTTTGAGTACATGAACAGCCTTCATTCTGACTACGACAATTCTCGTTTAGTAGAACAATATTTTTTTATTATTTTGCTTTAAAATATAGGGGGGCTGCTGCCCCTCTTGCCCCCCCCCGGCAGGCTACGGCCCTGAACTATATAGTTTCACCTACAAGCATGCATATTATATTGTTTTTAGCTCATCTGACGTAGTCAGGTGCAGCTTGTAGAATCGCATGATTGTCCGTCCGTCCGTTCGTCGGCCGATCAACAGTGTGGCACAAATCTTAACCGTCGACGTAACGGTCACGATATTCGGGACGTGGGGGGTAATTCGAAACGAGTTGGGATGTCGAAGCTGGGGTCAAAGGTCAAAGGTCAAGAGGTGTAAAAGAAGGGGAACATTCCCTCCTTAACTTAAGGGTATAGGAGGAAATGCAGAATTGCGGCACACAATCTAAACGGCTCGACTAGGCTCGTGATAGTCCTAAGTCGGTGTATAGCATCATGGTAGGAAAAGCCATCACTGTGCGAAATTGGAGGTCGCACGTCAAAGGTCAATGGGGCACAGGGCAGATTTTTAGACATTTTCTGAGACATGGTCTGACGAGCGATTGAAAAACTTTTTTGTTTCAGTGGTGACCGACCTACCATTTTTATGGCTTTATTGAAAGGACCGCATGAAATGTACTTTCCGCTGACAGTGACATTGAAGAGTAAGTTCGGATAACACTTTGACCCTCAAGAGGAGGGTTAACATTGATTTTGTTGACTGTTTAACAAACGACTGAACTGCTTTTGCTATTATTTAGAGCCCATACCTGTGTGAATGTAGGCTACAGTTGCCAGTTTAATTGCAAAGGCAAATGTTGTTTGAACAAGGTTTACGCTCCTTAAATCGTAATTATTTTCTAAGCAGTCTGTCTATAGGCACCTGAAGGCTGAATCAGTGAATGCTCGTGTGGGTAGGCAAAAACACGGGGCAGCCCATGGCTGGCACACTTCTAATCATAATTGTTGCTGCCCAACCTGTAATGCACATGGTGTCTGCAATGCATAGAGATTAGGTGGTGCGAAAGTGTAGCTGATATATTTGTTCCAATGGCTACGAAGTCAAACAAGAATAAAGAAGGCTATGTATAAGACGTCTTGCTATGCACAAATGAATTTATCAGCAGAACACCAGACACCAGATGAGCCTGTTCGCACTGCGGCACTTGTTTAGTATGGAATCTAAGAATCTACCTAGTTATAGCTTGATAGAATTAGCGTTGAAATTTCGCTTCCAAATTTATTCGAGGATTTGACTCAAAGAGCACGGCTAATATAACAAAAGTCAGAAGACTCAAACCATGCCAATTTAAAGATAACAATTTGTAATTTTGAGGTTTTGATGCATGGTAATGAGTGATGGCGGATTGTTTAGGAAGTAATCACTTCACTCAAACAGATAGATTGCAGCTATTACGAAAATCTGTCGTAAGTCTTAATATTTGAAGCAGTCAAAAGATAATTGTCTTAACGAAGGACACATGAGTTTCGCTTGAAATTAATAGTGAATAAATTATGTAGTGTAATATTGAGTTCAGCAGCAAATTGTCAAATAAATTGAAATCAAAATCAATTCGCTTCAGTATTCCAGTAACACGTCTATACACAGCCACGTCTAACAAGTGTTAGTCACTAATTCTTCTACACTGGTGATTTTCCAAAATCTTGGTAATTCCTATTGTTAAGCTGCATGCTCTAAATAGTTCACATGCTATAGCAAATTATAAGATGCATTGACATATGCCAGCTTTGTGCACCACTGTATATTTTGCATCCATCGCTTTAAAAAAAGTAAACTTTTTGTTGTATCAAGTCATTGTACTACATTGATGTGTGCAAGTCATTTCATAAATCACGTGTGCTGGAACATCTGATGTTGTCTGCGCTGGAGTAGCTGCACTCGCAACAAGCAGCATATTAAATTCATTCAATATGACCCTGTTAAATCATTATTTTTAAATTCAATTATAATTAGATACCCTGTTAAATTAAAGGTTTTCAAGCCTGCCAGGTGTTACCTGTGGCAGAACGTGTTCAAGCTAATTTACTTCACGCATAAAGCATCCATTGAATCGGCTTCATGAAAAGATCGCTTAATTAAAGGGGTGTGATGGGTGAAGACAGTTGCCTAAAATTTACTTTTTTTTTACGAGAGCTCTTTTTTGATTTTGTATTTGAAAAAAAGAGCTCTCGCTAAATTTTTTTACGAGAGCTATTTTAGGCTTGCCAGAGCTACTTGTTCATAGCATGACTTTTGATAAAATATTTCATAATTTTGATGCACTGACTCTAATATCATTGCTCAGCATTCAGGCATCTCAGCACCTGTATCAGACTATCAGTGTTAAGAAATCGTCAACAAATTACATCTCCATCACGATTTTTTAAATCTCATTTTCACTCGGATAAGAACCATCACATTCTTCATTCAATTTCATGCACACAGACAGACATGCACTACACAGCTACACATAGTCAAGGTAAAATGAACAAAGACCAGGAAATCAAAGAATTATAATTCATGAGTAATGATGGTAAGGTTATTTTTAAGTTTCTTTTTTTTTACTGTTCATATTATATTTCATCTCTTAACTTTCTTATTGATATAAACTCGAGCAAGTCAGAAAACTTCGCAAGAGAGTTTATTAGTTACTATTGAGTATGTAAAAAAAAATGGAATCTCTAGAATAGTCAGAGGGAGCTATTGATAGTAACGGATTATAACTTCATCGTTTTTTCATCCTTTCCAGTCCACAGGTACCCACCATGCATGATCAATGCTCCGCAATTCCAGCAAACGTTACAAGTTCCATAGAATCTATTAAGTACTATACAGTTATACGAATTGCTATCTAGATAATAATAACTGATAAAAATAGAATCCACATTTCTATGGTTAAGAATAAGTGACGAAATTCAGTTAAATCAGCGATTGTTACGCTGCCGGTCAGGTGTCACCTAGTCGTAACCCTCACTCACACCACGATAACCCTGCGATATTAAAACTTATTGTTATGCGGTTCAATAAATCACTGGGCTACGCAACATGCCAATGGGCGATGCAGTAATATGAATTTCTAATAGACTGTCGCGAGTCTATTGATATAGTGTGATGGAATCAATGCCGTTGAGGGAAGTTCATTGCAGCATCTAGATGGTTTGGATAACCCGTCATACCGTTGAGAACGCGCCATCGGGATTATGCGCTCTGCTTATAAGTCTGATTTAAACTGCGATTGCATGCTAACCGTAGTTTTTCAGCGTAATAATGAGGGAAAAGCTGCCAGGTCAGGCAGGACCGGCCAGTTTCGGAGAGAGTGGGCGCGACCCGCAGCAAAAACTTGGTCGGGTATGAGGCCTAGGCTCTGGCACTAATTTCAGAACGCTGCGGCGGCACGGGAGCGATTTTATTCTATATTTTCGCTCTCGTCAATTGTTGTATACCAGAGCGCCCATTTGAAACGCTCACGAGAGCGAAATCAGGCCTCGCCGCAGCTCCGTAGTAATTTATTTTCAACTGGAGATGAAAAGATATGAATATGCCATCGCCAGGACACGGTTCGAATAAGAAAAAAACATTTGTTTTTTTCACGAGTAGATTAACTAACAACAACCAGTGCGCGTAATCAACTGTGCAGTAATCTATTTGATTTAGTAGAGCGCTTAATAAACTTCCAGATATTTACGTAATGAGCGTGATGATCAATTCACATAATCACATACCATTGATATATCATAGCTGAAAAACGAAATGTATCAATTAATAATGTATATTATTAACAGTTGGGGATGAAAATCAATTTGAATACGACAGCTGTAAAAACCCATCACTCTGAGTTTCTATGAGGCTTTCAAATGATTCGTATCGAAATTAGTTTTCAGGTCAATTTTGCATTGAATCAAGTATATTCATATTTTTGAAGAATTAAATCAAACGTCAGTCTTTCATTCACTGCTATACTGTGTGGATTAAAATTCGCATCCCCTCACCTGGACACATTGCAGAGTAAATACATAATTTTATAAATGAGTATAGTCATTAGCCATAGCCTTAGACTATAGCCCTTCGCTCATGCCAGACCTGTGCCCAGAGGGAAAGAGGATATAGTTTCTAGAGCTAGCCTTAAACGCCACTAACCTGCCCAACATGTAGTGGTCTTCAAGTGACTTTCTGATACATAGCTTGCTGCACGCACTACTACTGATCATATCAAGATTATAATCAAGTAATACTATAGATAGACGTCATATTATGTATTTGATTGCCAGAGTACATGAATAGAGATCTCTAGGCATGGTCTTCTGATAGCTCACGCCCGCCCTGTACTAACTACAGAACTTACGTTGTGGACCTTTTCATATTCTGGTTTGCATATTCGTTTGCATATTCGTTTTTCTATTGTTGCACTCTCGAGTGTATCAAGTGCCTAGTAACAAGCGTTGATTATCGCTCGTATCTACGCCCTACTTTCACCACAGCCGAGCAAATCAGGCAGAAGGCATGTAATCTTGACTGATTTTCTCTCGTTGTAAGTCGATAATGGCATCTATGTTCCGTTTTTAAGCTAAGTCGTGCATACATGTGAGTGCGGAGGTCAGGCATAACACGCCCCTCTGCAAATAATTGTACTGCGAGCCCGGTGTCGTAAGCACCGGTTGTGAAACCAAACCGGTTTCCGTACTGCAATATAACAAGACAGAGTTAATAAAAATAAATGTTGTTAATATGACAAGATTTATACTTTATTACTCTTGATATAAGCAGAGTACATATAGAAATTCTATCTAGTAATAGAAATTGTCTAGTAAGTAGAAATTCTTCTAGTAATAGAAATTCTTAGATTCTTAGAAGTATAGAATTCTTAGAAATCCTTTAGATTCTATAATAGAAATCTTCTTATTTTGGACTCTTGATATAATATTCACAGCTGGGCTCTAGAACGCCTGACAAATATTTGTCATTATACACTCCTGATGTAATGTCACTGCCTTCACTCAATTACGCGCGTGATAATTGGGAAGACACATTGCTTACACAATTGTTGTTATTATCATGTATAAACACCGATGGTTTTGTTGTTGTGGTTCCACTTTTTCGAAGGCACAGAGTTATCTTGTCCACTAGCTCTGGACTATTAGCCTTCGCATCCGCTTGTGTCAGAGTTGGCGTGCTTAGATACCGCGAAGTACCCAACGATAGTGTTTTGCAGACGTGAATGCAGCGTATTTTGACATCCAAAAAAAATAGACGTAACCAATAATAGGATATATATATATGGCCCAGAAAGTTAATATTATAACAGCGAAGTATTTTCATGCCGCCTCATTTTTTTCATTTAGGGAAAACATTTGCACTACACGTTCTCTCCAGTCTTCTACAAATTCGCCCCATGCTGTCCCCCGCGTCTCCGCTGTGTTTCTCGATTAAATGCGTTATTGATTGCTGCATTCTTGACTCCGCTTCGCGTAACATTATTATTTGCAGCTTTATCTTTTCGCTGTGTTGAAAGCGGAGTCAGCTCACGCTTCCAGGGGCATCCCTGCGTGTGCGTGCGGGCCATAAGTCGAAACGTGCGTGCGTGCGTGTGTGTGTTGTGCTGTGTGTGTGTTGTTATGATGTGTGTGTGTGTCGTGTGTGTGTGTGTGTGTGTGTGTGTGTGTGTTGTTGTGATGAACTTGTTGGTGCTAGCATGCTGTGCGTTTGTGCATGCGTGCGTGCGTACGTACGTTTGTGCGCTTGTGCGTGCGCTTGTGCGTGCGTGCTTGCGCTTGTGCGTGCTTGCGCTTGTGCGCTTGTGCGCGCGTGCCTAACTGCCTATGCGGATGTGGTGTGCGTATTAAAGAAGTCGTTGCTTTATCGTCGCAAGACGTAAACGTGAGTGGCCAGGCGGAACATTCATGATCAGTTCCCAGCATAATTCGCATATATGCGTTTCTGTTGGGCGGATACAGACAGCGAATGAGGCTATGCGCATCGATCCACTGCAGTGGCGTTTGCTAGATAAATAGTCTCGCCATTTTACGTGCTAGACCAAGCACTTTAGAGTTCACAAGAACGAGCCGAAAACGTCTATATATAGCAGATTGCGATATTATCGATTCCTTGCTTAAACATGTACTCTACCCAGTACTGCTTAACCACAGGAGAAATAATTATTGATTGCTTTTGAAGAAGTGCGCTTCGGCTTCGAGTCGAGGAGGGTAAACGTCACACTAGCTAGGAAACGTACGCATCCTGGCGAGATACGCATATTACTGATTTTCGTATGTGTATCCTCGTTTTTTATAGCGAGTAGATTTACGTTCTGTGGGCGCAGAATAAATGTGTGCGTTCGTGTGGGCGCGTGTGTGGGTGTGTGGAGCGCCCATGTATGTAATCGGAAACATAACGCAGTGATAGATTGATGGATGAATTCTGATGATTCTATGTCATGCTTGCTAAACACCCCAAAGCGACCGCGTTAAAATTCAATTCGCGCGCACACACGTATTGTTGATCCAATCCTGCCAAATTACACATGTGAAAAAAGCCATCAGGATTTGTAATTGGTGTCATTACATGCAAATTTTGCTTTGCCCAAATAATTATGCGATAATCAAATTACCGACATTTACCTATTATCACGAATACACCTACGTGTATAATACATATAAACGCAGAGAAAACCACTCGCTAAAAAGTAGCGCAGCGAACGCACTAAAACAGCAGCAGCTTTGCTCCGGAGTCGGTACTTATGTGTGGGTAGTGTGGTGGTAATGAGTTTGCAGATCACGTTGTAAATTAAATGAGCCTTGGCAGTTGGCATATTATCGGCGAACATAATAATGTTTACGCATCTGTGTATCATCAGCTCAGCAGTGCATTAACGTTTAATGTACTCTACTCTTCGGTATCGGTGCCCGGGTTCTGCTGATAGAGTCTCGACAGGGAGAGCGGGTCACGTTGCATGACCTTTGCCCAATGTTGCCGCACCAGGTTGGGCGTACAACGTTGGGGGTTGTACAACTGTACAGAGTACATCTGACAACGTTGCACATCTGACAACGTTGTACATCTGACAAGTTGACAACGTTGTACATCTGACAACGTTGTACATCTGACAACGTTGTACGTCTGACAACCTTGTACATCTGACAACGTTGTACATCTGACAACCTTGTACATCTGACAACGTTGTACATCTGTACAACGTTGTATAACTGTATAACGTTGGACGTTATAAATCTGCACATCTGACAACATTGTATAACTGTATAACGTTGGACGTTATAAATCTGCACATCTGACAACATTGTATAACTGTATAACGTTGGACGTTGTACAGATCTGTCGTGAACTCGTGCGATGATACTACTACTAAAAATTAAGCTATAGTTTATTAGCTTATAGCTAGTTATATAGCTAGTTGGTCTAGCTAGTAGTAGTTGTAGCTATAGCTATAGCTGGTATTAGCTAGTTAGATTAGTGATAGCCATACTAAGCTAGAGTTTATTCGTTCGCCTAGTTATCATGCTGCAGTATTCCGCGAGTTAGCCAGGCCACAGGCCGAGCGAAGGGCTATAGTTCTAGAGCTAGGTCAGGATCTGTACGAACGCTCGCAGCTGCCCATCCAAGTAGTACGGACGCACGCACGGCATCCTGAATAAATTGCCTAACGCATTTCCAGGCACGCCGAGCATGATCGCCTACGCGTGATTAGTACTCGTGCATGCATTATTAGCGACACTTTATGGTGCTTGTGTGTATACCATAGGTGGCCGGTCACACGGCGACTCGCCACTACCCGACCGCATAAATATGTGCGCTGCTCGTACAGTAATAGTAGTAGCGCAGTCACGGTGGAGGGATTATGGCCGATCGAATGCGGGCTTGTGCGAGCGAACGCACTTTGCGGATAGACAGAATATATTACCACAGAATAAAAAACAACAACAACAAGTGACTGCTAAAATTACAGATTTAAAAAACCTGAAAATCGAGGTTTTTCGGTCATTCCCATGGCGTGACTCATCTATATATAATAGTGTCTGTACTCAGGAATTTGAAATAATGAAAAATACACATTTACACATTACTATTACTAGTATTAGGATATAGTCAGTGTTTAAAAACACGTTTTTTATTTATAGCACCAATATTTTATGATAATGATGCCACCACTGGAGCTCTAAAATTTAAGAAAATTATCCCACTCTTCCCTAAAATATTGATAGCCACCACTTAACAGGAAGGTGGTGATAACTGCAGCCAGTACTACTTGCATTGTTTTGTCTTTCTAGACGCAGTTTATAAAAAAAAAGTTGCTGGTGAAGGATGCTTGAAACAAACCACCCAGATCACAGGCACTTGGAACGTTTCAATACTAAAATTATTGTAAATAAATTCTCCAGGGCCGTCGCCAGGGATTGACTAATAGTAATATTGAAGCCCAGTCACGAAGGCGCGAATCGCCGTAAAGGGGGAGAGTGTGTCAGGGGGTTTCCCCCTCCCCCTCGTGGGGGTCCGGGGGCCCACTCCCGTAAAATTTTAAAATGCTACATGGAAAATGGTGTACGCTGGCAAGTTTTAAAATGAAATTTTAACATTTGAAACACAGTAAATTGCAACTGTTTAATTTTTTTTTTTAATTTGGAAATGATTTTGAAGCCCTAGCTTCCAGGCCTCCGCCTGGCGACGTGCCTGTTCTCTATATCGCTAATTATTCCCCCGTAAATGCCGTTCAAGCTCACCGCACGCCACCACAGGCACTTGAAGATATAATGCTAAATAAATACGAAATCTATTTACTACCAAATTCTTAATGTTTCTATACTCTCTTTCACCTATTATTGCCGACAGTTTCCTGTGAATTCCGTCCAAATCCTCTATGTCCAACACACGCTACCGGTCGCCATTGCTAACGCGGCTGCACTGTGCACACTTACACACACACACACACACACACACACACATATATATATATATATATAGCATTATATTTTATTGAAACGCTTCAAGGGCCTGTGCGCGCCACCATGCACAAACGCACAGAAGGATAGAGCGCCGGGGGTTCTCTCCTCTCGCCTTTATCTCACCCCTATCTCATTCTTACCGCTATCGTTCTGTGAGTTTGTGCATAGGGGCGTGCATGCGGTGAAATTGTGTGTTGCAGAGGAGCGTCTGAACTGCATTTACGGTGTACTATTATCATTAATAGGCGAAAGGAAATAGAGAAACATTAAAATTGGTAGTAAATACATTTCGTGTGTATTTACTATCATTTTATTATTGAAACTGTCCGTGTGCCCTTGACCCAGACCTTGGAGTAATAAGCCGAGTAGTCAGCTTATTACTCCATGCAAGCCCTTGCAGACACACCAACAGCTGCTAGTGACTGTCTTGTAAAAGGTCATCTCAATTTCTCAAAGGCTATCTTGTATGATGCCTATAGTACAGCTCTCCGGTTGCCTTCTTCTGCTATATAATTTTATATGGTCACTGAGGTCGCAATTAAAGGCATACTGGGCCTACTGGATATCCTTTAAATGGTATTCGCCTGTGCAAATAGATATCAGCGGGGCTCCATTATTGTTTGCAATACGATCGGTTGTCAGATCCCATGAAAGGTAATCCTGTATTATTATGTTTGACTGTCATGACTCATGATCCAACGTGGGAGCGACTCTTCCACACAGCGACAGTCGCTACATTTATATCATAGTATATATTAATACCGGTGAAATAAAACCGGCCACGCGCAATTCCCGTTAAAAACACAGAAGAATCGACATACAATAGCCGAAGACTTGGCAGTGTGTACGCTCTCTCTCTCTCTCTCTCTCTCTCTCTCTCTCTCATATGGGTTATACGGCTTCTAAAGGTTGATATACTGAGATTAACTGTACTGAGAGCTTCAACGAGTACACGGGGGGGGGGGGAGGCAATGCACATGATTAGCTGTTGGCCGCGTATAATTTAGCATGTGGTGATTATAAGTGCGGCGCTGGAGAGCCCTTCTCTTGCATTCGATAACCGCGAGTTAATTTGCGATGTTTGATTTACTCGGCATCGCGGTATAGCGGCGGTTGGGTGGCTGGGTGTCTGTCCGAGTGTCTGTGTGTGTTCTCACCGTTCTAACGTGAGGTCACAACGTTTACCTGTACGGAACGTCGAAATTGCATATTTTAGAGAGAGAGAGAGAGAGAGAGAGAGAGAGACAGACAGACAGACAGACGGAAGGCGGACAGAGAGAGAGCGTCAGAGAGAGAGAGAGAGAGAGAGAGAGAGAGAGAGAGAGAGATAGACAGAGAGACAGAGAGACAGAGAGACAGATAGACAGAGAGACAGACAGACAGACAGACAGACAGACAGACAGACAGACAGACAGACAGACAGACAGACAGACAGACAGACAGACAGACAGACAGACAGACAGACAGAGAGCGCGCCAGATACACACACACACACGCACACGCACACGCACGCACACGCACACACACACACACCGAGAGAGAATCTTTCGAAAAATGCAAATGTGCGATCCCGACTGTACGTCTCGTGTCCCAGTGTTGCAATTTGTTGCGCAAATACAGCCGCGTCGAGTCAACACGTCGTGTGTAGTGCAGGAAGCTATTAGATGGCACACTCCTCATCAACTCCTCCTGCGCTAGACTATTAGCTCTAGTATTATTATAGCCCGTGTACAGTTGCCGCACACTGCCGCAGCCTGCGGCAACTGTACGCGGGCTATAGTACTAGACTCGTCAGCTGTTCTGCATTCACTACAAACACTGTCATGAAGATGAGCAATGGAGCGCGCGGCGACTGCGCGCAAATATTATAGATAGGCGGCTGGGATGACGACGTCGGCAACGACGACGTCGGCGTAGTCATGGACCGTAACGCATTAGTTTGCAGTAGACCCGCCTAACGACAGCATTTAATACTCGTTTATCTACTTTTGATATTACACACACACGCGCGTGTTTGCGTGTGTGTATACGCGTGCGTGCGTGCGCGCGTGCGTGTTAGCGTGCGTGCGTGCGTGC
>NW_014577350.1:192344-195867 GCF_000485595.1 Priapulus caudatus
ACATATATATTTATTTATTTATATATAAGACGTATAATGAGCCATTGAATAGCAGCGCTGAACAGCCTGAACATTAGAATGTAGAGATCGATATTCTTGTAGTCAAACCCCAACGGAATTTTGCGTGCTAATATCGCAGCAGATTGAGACATAGTAAAGTTGGAACATTGTAACAGTTTTGTAGGAATGGTATAGTAATGGAATCAAGAGCCAATTAAGAGGTATTATTAGCTTTTGATGTAATGTATCGAGTACCAGAGTAGTAGGTAAATCATCTCGACGATATCATTTACCAATGCTATATCTTTTATTCTTGCGCAGTGTTTCTCGCGTGTTTAACCTGTCTGTTTATTTATATATATGTGTTTAACCTGTCTGTTTATTTATATATATGTGTTTAACCTGTCTGTTTATTTATATATGGTACCAGCACTATGATATATACGTGCACGGGAGCGGGTACCCTCATGTTTCACTACATTAGACTTAACGAGACAGCTGCCTGGTGCAGAGGCCGAAAAGCCTATTTCATTAGCGTTAATTACCAAATTTAAGCAGCCTATAGATGGGCGCGCAGGGTCGATATACGGGATGCACGTAACACGGATATCAGCAGGAGTCCTGATATCAGCTGTAGGCCCTATCTGTCGCTCTGTTCTACGACCACCCAACGCCTTCATGAGACGTGTTCGTCGAGTACTGGAATCCAAGATGGCCGCCTTCCTCTATCTTGGTCAAGTGGCTTCTATCAAAAATTGAAACATAAGGAAATGAATAGTACATGGAAAAGGTGTGGTGCCTTTATCCGGAATGTCTCCCTTTCTTCTCAAATCTGGACCTAAGCTACCTGACTATATAAAGTCACTCGACTACATGTAGTGAATCATGTGGGTGGCCAGAATATATAGCCAATGCGGTACTGAATGGCAATGATGACATCGATCTCACAGTGTCATAGTATCAGGAGTGAATAATAATAGATTTATTATTATTATTTATTATTATTATTTGCTAAATGTATTATTCACTCCTGATAGTATGAACCCATAGTGTCTCGTCTAAACGTGTTCACAGCTTCAAAAGCCAGCAGTAGAAGTTTGCACCCGTCCAAGTTAATTGGGACAAGTAATTTGCCCCCAACCTATTTGGTTTTAGTCTTGGCAAATGTGAATTTCTTCATCAGTTTCCTACTTGCAATGCGGAAAAAAGAATCATAATTGCGAAAACCCGATATTTATTCTGCTGAGAAATGGCCTTTGTTACTACGGTAATTGAATTTACTCGCTTGCCAATTAAAGCAGCGTGTAAATTGAAAAATTATTATTTTTACGACGATATTTAAAAGACATGTTGCTGAATGCAGCCCTACCCCATTGCAGAGAATAAACAGGAAAGATACGGCTTAAAGATGAGAAATTCGGGTTGCGAAAAGTTGCCGTACATAATTGGTAAATTATGGCCACTGCACTCTCGGTGCGAAACGCACATTTTTTCAATGCACAATGCACGCAGTTCTTCTACCCAAAAAACCTCTGGCATGATTAATCGCTATCTGAATTTAACAAAATAGGACGATAGGATGTAGAAAATGGGGGGGGGGGCGCAGGAGCTAATACATTTTTGTGCGTGTACACAATACACATACGCATACACATATACACATACACATACACATACACATACACATACACATACACATACACATGCACATGCACATGCACAAGCACAAGCACATACTCATACACATACACATACACATACACACAATACATTTTCGGTATACATGACCCAGCTCTACGTCACGGGTAATACATGTAGCTTGCTGAATAAATTACCGCGCTCGATCTGGGTCAATGTGAGTGCCTTGCCCAGGGACAGTTACAGGAATTATACTAGTGATGCCATTCGCGCTGAAGCCAAGATCGTTATTTACCATTGAGCTATCTCGCGCCGTGCCTATTGTCGCAGCTGGTGTCGACTGACGCAAATCAGGATAAAGTGCGTTTGCTCGGAGACGCAATATAAGAGAGTATGCAGTCAATGCCAGACTGGAAGTCGAATCCTTCAGTCACAGATTTCGAGTTCTAACCCCTGTAGCGTTGCCACTAGCCACACGTTATATACCGTCTCGCTTCTCACTACGTGACGAGAAGTGTCCTACGACGTGAAACAGTCGTAGAGCCTGCATGGTCGGGCTACGTTGCCACGTGCTTCCGTATGATATATCAAGAGTCTATAATGGCATTTTTTTTAAATAGAAATGTTCTATTATGGATTCTTGATAATATCTAACGGGCCAGTGATATCGGTAAATGTGTTGGAAACTGCCCGCCACCTATGGCATTTAACGATCTCCCTAGTACTATTAATCAAACCGCAGTCGTGCATGAGCGAGGCGTTGAATTGGGAGTAGTATCACATCAAGTTTTCTATTATGGACTCTTGATGATCACATGATTCAATGCTCCCGTAAATCTGGGCGGACGACAGAAATGGCAGAATAATCACTCGCTGCTTCCCAACACAGCAGAGCTTAGCTGGTGACATTTTGGGGGGAAATCAATGAGCTGACATACTAGGAAAGCTGTAACGTTATGTGTGCCGCAGACGGCTTGCGAGGGCAGCAGACAAAGCCCCCTGAACCTACATAAGTCCAAACGTTACACAGCTGTATGGTTATATATTTGTTGTTGCGATGGTTCATTGTTTTGAGGTGAATATAGAACGTAGCATGTGCACAATATAGGTGGTTGGTAAGAGCAATCACATCGTCGTTCCCACTTCTTATAGTGATTACGTCACAAATTTTCTATGGTAAAATTTGTAAAATTTTTGTTGCTATTTTTTTACATTAAAAGTAAGATCTAATGGGACTAAACGTATCGTCAAATTCTTACCTGATAAGATTGTTTCTCAACTAGTTAAAAATCCAAAAAACCTGGACGATTTGATATTAGTGTTCATAACATTAATTGCTTGGGGCTATGGGCTATGTATGCGTCACGAGTGTATGTTCACATCGAACAATATAGTAAAATAAGCAGTATAATGCAGCAATTTAACCATAAAAAGTGAACAGAATTACTTATATTTTATGAAAAACTGGAAATATTTTTTATATTTTTTATCATTTACGGTGACGTAATCACTTTATAGTGTCAGTGTCACAGTCGCGGGTGTTGCTCGTTCTATTCAGTACTAGTGTGTTGGAAGATCTTGCGCAATCTAAGTATGTTCAGCAGACGCCACCCATGCCTACAATTGACATTCCACCTGAATCCACCTGATCCTGCATGATCACCGGATCCACCTGAATCCACCATCCTGATCACCTGACCACCGGATCCACCTGACATTCCACCTGAATGATGGTAACTTTTAACGTAGGGTAAAGAATTACGTTTGAACGGTTTCTTTAGAAAAATGGAATTCATAAGCACAACTAGACAGCAGGGGTAGAATTTAACTTTTGAGACCACTCGCAATTTTTTGCGAGTGGGTCAAATTTCAACTCGCAAAATCC
>NW_014577350.1:196954-234373 GCF_000485595.1 Priapulus caudatus
GAGATCTAACAAGAAAATTTGTTCTTAATTCTCCGGCGGCCGGAGAACTAACGATGGTTTTCATCGCTGCTTCTCCGGTTGCAGGAGAAATAATACCAACCATCTTTTAATTAGCCACCGTTATATATACTTATAGGTGTAGTATGTTTCTGCAAATTTTGTCCTTGAATGGTTGCTATTAGTGAACCACGAATGCAATAAGTTCAGTCTGTAGTTAAGTTCACAGTCGGTCGGATTCGGTTGCACAATCTTTTTAATTATACCTTTTTGTTCAAGGACAAGTAATTGCGGTTGCCGTAATTACTGTTCCTATAGTGTGGCTGTTTTTTTTAAATTTGCCTTTACAAATTAAGGTCTCTATATTGTATGAGGAGTCTTCTGATATATATGCGTGTGTGTGTGCGTGCGTGCGTGTGCGTGTGTGCGAGCGTGCGTGCGTGCGTATTTGTGTTTCTGCGTGTTCAGGGGCTTTTCTTGTTAGTTCCGTCTTTCTGACTGTATAGTAGCTCTAGTACTACTATAGCCTGCGTACAGTTGCCGCAGGGCTATAGAACATTTTATGCCAGGTTTCGTAACTGAACCTGTCCCCCAATGCTTCCACGAAAAATGGCTCACAAAACGCAGAATGATCGGACTTTTTAACACTTATTTATCTACATGGACATCTCACCTATCTTTTTGAACACTTACCACAACTTTACACCCTGTATTTATGCATTTATTCCTCAAAGTGCTAGCACTACTTTCGTTTCGTTTTCAAATGTTGTGTACACGCGTGACGTCACCCGAAATGTAGACAAAACACATGGGCAGCTATGATGCAGCCTATTACATTTCGGGTGACGTCACGCGTGTACACAGCAGCATTTGAAAACGAAACGCAAGTACTGCTAGCACTTTGAAGAATAAATGCATAAATACAGGGTGTAAAGTTGTGGAAAATGTTTAAAAAGATAGGTGAGATGTCCATGTAGATAAATAAGTGTTAAAAAGCCCGATCATTCTGCGTTTTGTGAGCCATTTTTTATGGAAGCATTGGGGTACAGGTGCAGTTACGAAACCTGGCATATAAAATATTCTATAGCCCTGCGGCAACTGTACGCGGGCTATAGGTGGTGAACAACAGTAGAGGGCGTCCATAGGCGGCAGGCCTGAATAAGCACTGAACAGAAATTAATTAAAAATACTCACACTGTTACTTCGCTTACACAACATACACTTTATTCATGTTAAATAACTACAGATTCATGCTCTATGCTTCGCTCGAAACTTTTGCCAGCTCTATGATGCGAATTTCTGCAAAGTTGTCTGAACACATTTCAAGCACAAGTAGACAGAGGGCACTCACGGAGAGTGCATACCTCCGCGAGCATGTAACATGTATGTGCTCGCTGGTGGCGGCTGCTGACTGACTCGCCTACTGCTGACTCGCCGCTCACTGGTGGCTGCTGCTGACTCGCCACTCGCTGACTCGACGCGCTATCGATTGCGAGGTGGCTACACACACACACACGCGAGCGGTTGCATGACCTCCGTTTGCGCGGAGGTAAAAATGACCAACCGGTCGCTGTGGCTACGCCACCTGACGGAATGTCACGAATACACAACAAGACAAATTTTACTTCTAATGCTTTCTAGACGTCCACGAGGCATCTAACTTGCGTGCATAACGCAAATTATTGCACTCTAGTGCCGAATTTCGGCGAAAAATAAAAGCCAAAAAAGGCCTTTTCTAGAGACGAAATAGTGCAACGGTGCAACGGTGCAATTTGCGGAGGCTTACTGTTGTATGCCTTCTATAGTACTAGGGCTAACTGTATAGCTGATACACGGAAAGCTAATTGTATCCATAACCAGCGTGCTTGACGTGTGCTCTCATATGTATTCGCAATATTAACTCCTCTAGGGGAGTATGAACGTATTACGTGAAGCAATGAGTCGGCAGGCACTACCGACGATGAGTTAATATACGATGCTGTATTGCTGCCTTCATGTCTATCTGATCACCAGCTCATCGATCCAGCCTGATCACCAGAATTGATTGAAGTACAGTGTTTTCAGTAGATTAATGGAATTAATGGAAAATAATATTCTCTCTCTCACTCTCTCATATGTATGTATATTATGAGCCTGCCCCTGTGTCCCTGTGTGAGCGATGTAGCCTGTACAACGAGAGAATGGATATATGCCACATAGGTCATGCATACATAATAGTTTTAGTGCCCACAAAACATTTTGAGCCTTTCCACTGAACATGTACACGTTAATTATGTGCTAATAATAATATAATATAATATTACATTACATTACATTACATTACATTACATTACATTACATTACATTACATTACATTACATTACATTACATTACATTGTATTATATTATATATTATATATAACTGTTATAGGAAGCACCGGAACTCCATTTAACAACAAAGGATTTGACATTTTGTACACCTGCTGTATTAAGCATGTGGTGCACTATCTTATGTTCTTTAAAAAAAAATTGTAACTTGTAAAAATAAAACGTCAATATTGTAAGGTTGTCGTTTAATAAAACATTATTCTGTTTTATTGCTGCCGCATCATGCATTAATTTAATTAGTTCCTACTTCATAGTGCCTTAAAATTTCATTTGATACTAAAGTTTTAACGTACTACAATTCTAGCAAATAACTCCTACAATACATACAAAGCTACAAAGTTAATTTGAACGCAGGTCACTGCCCTAATATGCTTTTACCTTATCACGTAGCCACCGCTTCGTAAGTATGACTGACTAAAGTCTTCGTGGTGCCAGGAAATAAAAGCAAATTATAAAGAATATAATGCATTTATAAAAAAACAACAGAAATTATGGATTGCCACCTCTAGTCTATACACTGCACATAACTGCTCCAGAACGTGAAGGCTGTTATGTATTTCTACCTGAATTAGCTTTTAAAAAAACAAACCTGCAGTTACAAACCACAGATTCTTTCACGCTACTCGGCATGTTAGGAACAGGCGTTATTACAGAGCGACAGCTAGTTATGTCAGTATTCAATATTGTAATTCCGGGAGCTAGCCGTATATAATCATGCCCTCCACGTCAGCGTAAATTCCCTAATAATGTCCTCTAGCCTCGTTCGGCGTGACAAGATTTTGCTGTAGAAGCCGTACACAACGTAATAGCCTGCCTATATACACGTCATACATAATCGTTTATGATCGGTATATTCACGTAGTGTCATGCTATCAGGAGTTAATAAAGACAAATATTTGTCTTTATTAACTCATGATGGTATGTGAACGTTACCGTATGTGAAAGCACCCCCCCCCCCCCCCCCCCCCCCCCCCCTAATTATATATATTATAATATATATATATACTAATATTATATTATATATAATATATACAGGGAGTGAATTAATAATAGATCTAATATTATTCACCCCTGATATATAATCATACATTATATATTATTATATAATAGTTATATATATACAGGAGCTAATTATGATCATAACGATTTATAACATCATTCCTCGCGGGAAGTAGTTCAGATATTTTACCAGCGCAGCGTCGTTTGAAAAAACTGCGGGATTCAACATATATATAAAACAAGCATATCTCTATGTTATGTAAAATAGGGTGCAAACGTAACTTATTTCTAGGCGGGAGAATTTTCTGCAGTCGACTAGCTACGGCCGACAAGCCTGTGGCGCGCTTCCATTTCAACTAGCTTGGTGTGTGCGGCATTTTGGGCTCTAGCATGATCGCACCGACGGTAATAACGTGAATACCATGTCGTGCAAAAGTTACGAATTATGTTCAAACGAAGTAATGTACGCGGTTGTAATACTACCGCGAAGACTAGAATAGGACCAGTTGACAAAAGAAGCTCATGTTTGTATACATTTTGGTATTTTTCATTCACGATCGAAGCTGGTACGACAAAATGTAAGTGAAATCAGTCACCCAAATAGTGTCAAAACTCCTTTGTCATTATTAGCTCCTGATATATACTGTAATGGGCCGCCATGGATACATTGCCACATTTTCAAACGCCGGGTGAGCGAGACACCTGAACTTACTTTTGCTTTATCGTGTTTAGTGGGCATAATTTAAATAAAATGTAATCAAGAGACCATTAATAGAAAAAATCCTGATAACAGTGTTGAATATGAGTCCAATAAAAAGTGCTCATATCTGATTTTCTAGACCACCATGACCAAATGCGATAAGCACAGAATCCTAAGATACAGGTAATACAGCCAGTCGACCTTTTTAGTCTCACCTTGACATCGTCAGCGTGAGCTATTGCCATGGTCGTCGTCCGTCGTAACGTCGTCCGTTCAAAAATTTGCATGGGTCAAGCGATAAACTCAAGACAACGGTTTGAACCTCACATGTTTGGATATTGAGTGATAGTTGTGTACTGCTATGCTCCGAGTATTAAACGTCTATTTTGGTAGCACACAGTCGACGTACTTTTCTGAGCCCGGAAAATTTGTTGGCAAAATATGGGAATTGCATTAGTCAGTTCATATTCAAATGATTTTGCTCATTTTGGCTATGTGAATGAATAAGGGTTAAAAATTATGCAAAATTAGGTAGGGTTTGGCAATTATATAGCATATTATATAGACACGCGGATGAACAAACAGTCTGTGGTGTCACACTCGTCTGGTTTGTGTTAACAGATTTCATTGACAATATTTTAATGCAAAATTCTGCTATGAACATATTATGATTTATTATTATTATTTATTATTTTTAATTATTATTATAGAATGATTTATGCTAGAAAATATCATAAGCGGGTATAGCCCATCTACTGTCACAAATTGTGATTCATTTTGGTTTATAATTATTTATAATTATATATATATACATTATTCATCTATTTTCACATAAAATTACACATATAATTAGCGAGAGTATATAATGGGAGTGGTCTCCCATATATACTCTGCGGTTTCTATAATGACGTCGATGGATTGCTCATACTTAAAACTGACTTCTTCTCACTCACTCATTTGTGTCCTTTTTTGTGGTGAGCTATATAGTGTCATTGACACTTTCATTTGTAAGAGAATTACAGTCATAAAACCTAGCGTCGAGCAGAGCACAGAACGAACAAAACGCCTCTTTTCTCTCCGGGGATTGACAAAAAATTGTTGCAAACTTGTCTGTCAATCGCTGGATGCCAAATGATTGGAGCAATTTGCGGGGCGGTAATTGGCAGTTAAAACAGGTTATCGCAATTGCATGCTGCGAGTTGCTCTCATCCACTATTTTATTTTATCTCACCTGACGTGGTCAGGCATAACTAGGAAATGCGAAAATTTCCAGTCCGCTATATGTACGTCCTTTCCAACATTAGTTGAAGCTGTCCAGCCAGCCTCTTTATATTTTGTGCTTATCTTTGGGATGTGCAGATCAAGAAGAAATGGCAGGCTGGAACGGGATGCCGTGAGTCAAAGAGAAATTATGCGATTCCCTGAGGATTTTAGCTTACTATTTACTCGAGGAAATACACGCCTCTCTTTCTCTCCTTTCGATTTCTCTCTCCATATCTCCCTTTCTTCTACCCTTTCTCTGTGCCTGTCTGTCTTTCTCTCGCTTACTCACTCACTCACTTACTCACTCACTCACACTCACTCACTCACTCACTCACTCACTCACTCACTCACTCACTCACTCACTCACTCACTCACTCACTCACTCACCTCTCCCGCTCTCCTTCCCTCCCCCCTTCCTTCTTCCTGTTGCTCGCTCACGCTCTTATCCTGCCTCTAGACTAACTAACTTTATAACTGACATTGTTTGACTAACCCTGGCTCATATATCTAAAAGCACTGATGCACCCATATCGAATCCCCCTGGCTTGATGTGAAGGTCGCATTACCGTAACAGCGGGCGGGCGCTCCTTTAGCCTAATGTACTATAGTGGCGTCCAGCGTTTGTGAGAGGGGCGGGCAGCTGCAAACGCCGTCTTTTGTCGTTTTTGTAGGAGCTAGATCGCTGCTCGCTCTGCAGTGTACGTCCTGTGCCTGCACCGTGTTAGCTCTACTGGTGTGTCCCCCCCTTTCGCTCCCGTTACAGGGGAAGCCCGGAAGAGTAGCAGTTAGGTCGCTGTAGCGTTAGCGAAGGGACTGCACCATTATAGAGCTAGCGCCGTCACATGCACTTGGAACGTTTCAATGATAAAATGATGGTAAATAAAATGTATGCTGGTAAGAATGATGGTAAGAAATGTATTTACTACCAAAGTCTTTTAATGTTTCTCCACTCTCTTTCACCTATTATTACTGATAATAGGCTATTTCTGCCTTGCTCATCGATTGTAACGTAACCTTCGAACATTTGTAATTGTTTATGGATCAGGATTGAGTTATCCTGGCGTTAAGCCAGGCGCACACGCACGCTATGTTACGGTTTTAGTCGCCGGGTTTTCTCGCAGGAAATAATCAGTATAAATGCCGTTCAAATGCTCTTCTGCAACACACAAATACACCCCACGCACGCCGGCCGCTGTGCACAAACAACAAGACTATTATATAAAGTAATCTACATTCTCTAGATTTCGTGTTTTTTTGCCATCATTTTGTTATATGGAGACGTTCCAAGTGCATGTGAGCGCCGTATATGACTGCGTACAGTACAACTTTATTATATTATTATAGTAATTTACACGATGCTATTCTAAATTAAAACTAGTGTGAATTATTCATCGTCCCTGTGCGGCCTGTGCATTGGTCACGGCCAGTCTTCTCACGCCTAACTAGTGCTACCGCGTGATACAGGAGCGTGTACAGGATTTGTAGCAGGGGGGGGGGTCTAACTGTAGCCCAAACTTGCGAGCACGCGAAGGGGGGTCCGGGGGGCCCTTCCCCAGAGAAATGTTGAAATTAGACCCCCTCAGATGCGTTTTCTGCGCGAGCAGAGGGGGTCCGGACCCCCTGGACCCTCCCCCTGTACACGCCCATGTGATGGTGGCCGCAGGAGAGACCGGGAGGGGTGCAATGCTGCGTGTGTGCGATGTCTAGACTAGGGCCACTATTATAGGATCCAAAGTAATTACGAAGTATTATAATTAGTATAAAGTTTGTACAACTTCTGATATATAGCGTAACTGGGACATGTAGCAGTTCGTATACATGTCTTTTCTTGATGCAGAGTTTGCAGTCCACTGGCAGCGGGATGAAGTTCCCCCCCCCTCAACTACACACGCTCGCACACGCACGCGCGCACAAACACACACACACGTGCATACGCGCACACACACGCACGCGCGCGCGCGCACACTGTCACACGCACACACTCGTGCGTGCGTGCGTGCGTGCGTGCGTGCGTGCGTGCGTGTGTGCGGTCCGACGACTAACCCTAATATTTCTCGCAACTCGCAAATCAGGTCGACGATTCAAGTTGGAACAACACACGGGTAACTCCAATCACCGCTCTTTAAACTTAGCGCCTAGACCCAGTATGGCTGAGAGGATCTATGTTCCCCAGGGTACTGCCGGAACGTACCCTTGGTACGGTCCGGTATACCGGAACGTACCCTGGTACTATCTAATATGCCGGACCGTACCTCGCCTACTCCCCTAACGAGTCTAGGGAGTCGTCTACGCCTACTCTCTAACCCTAACCCTAACCCTAACCATATCAGATAGTTACCAGGGTACGTTCCGCTATACCGGAACGTACCCAGGGTACGTTCCGGTAGTACCCTGGGGGGGCATAGACCCTATGAGCCCCAGTAAGCAGGTCACATTCTGAGCCTTGCCCGTCACTAATAATATTAAACAGATGGGATTCGAACCCATCACCTCAAGAAGAATCGTTCGGCGCCTTACCCGCTGCGCTATTTTGGTTCGCTCAAATGATGTATTATGTATGTGCCCTATATGCATACATGGATGTGCGTGCGTGATTGGTCTAGCCACTGACGTCACACTGACGTACACTGACATCACGCGATCAGTCGGTGGCATAGAAACATATATCCACCTACCCCGAACTAGCTCTAGAACTAAAGCCCTTCGTTCTGCCACATGCCTTCGCTCTGTCGCACGCATGTGGCAGAGCGAAGGGCTATTAGTTATATATAGTTCTATAGAGCTAACCGCCAACAGCATGTTACTAGCATTCCCAAAGTTACTATAGCATGTCCTGGTTTTCGCGCACAGACACGCACGCACGCACGCACGCACGTAATGTTATCTTTTGTAGAGCCCGTTGAACCGGACAGTTCCTGGACCCTTTGCCAGCTATTTGCAATATTATATGGGTCCCGGACCTTGCCAGATAGTCATAGTTTTAGGCGGCCTTGCCATAATTATATTTACATTCCCGCGCCTTGCCAGATATCCAAGTCATGCGGTCTGGCCAGATATTCGCAGTTTTGAGGTATCCGAATTTGATGTCTGATTGTATAATTGTATAATTGTATACAATTGTATATACAACAGTACAATTATACAACGGTACAATTGTATAAAATTGTACAATTGTAAAATTGTAAAAATGTAAAAATTGTAAAATTGTACAATTGTACAACAGTGCAACAGCACAACAGTACAACAATACAATTACATATACAATTGTATAATTGTATACAATTGTATATACAACAGTAAATACAATTGTATAATTTATTTACCTGTTGTGCTACACTTGTACGCATGTCCCAACTGTTGGGAAGTGTGTCGCCCAATCAATTCACATAATAAATTTATTATGTAATATATTCCTAATATATTATAACGTCATAGAACAGAAGAGGGTACTATAATCAAGAGAGCTAGCTATATAGTCCAGTTCTTACCATTGTCTAGTCCTACTAGCATGTGATTGCATTCATAAATTTTACATGGGTTATATATCAGCCTCGGCGAGGGATATTATTTCTATGCAGAAATCTTTTACTATTATTTCCTGGGTCAGGGGAATTGACCAGCATTATCCACATAGTTCGTGGATTTTTTCCCAATTCGCAAAATGTTTTTACTTTGGTTCATAATATTTTCATGAAGACCCTGATGGGTATGTCATTCTACTATAACGTCGGAACCCTGACAGTAGGTATTTTTTGCTTGTCTGTCATGTTTGCTTCTTCCCTGGATGTGCGTACGTGCGCGCGTTGAGTGCGTGCATGCTTGTCCCCGTGCGTGCGTGCGTGTGTGTGCCTGCCTACCTCATATATGACAGCCCCATGAACGCGAGTAGAAACGTGAACATGTGACAGACGTGCTTTTATATTTAAAATATGTGGTTATTTAGTTTCATCAACGTGTTTTGTTGCTAGGTAGACTGACAAATCCCAAAATAACCGCAAAACGTCGTGCTTTACTTATTTGCCATAATTTATTCGTGTTTTTATGGTGTCATCATCGCGGCAAATTTTCGCGTTCCTGTATATATCCACATGTGTACACATTTTATCAGGAGTCCATAATAGAAAATGATCATTTTAGAAAGAGTCTATTTTCTATTATGGATTGGACTCTTGATTTTATCTGTTTCCGTCTGTATTTTTTTCCTAGTATGGACATTTTCTGACAGAATAGATACATGTATAAAGTCCATAATAAAATGAAACACATACAGCCACGCTTAACTGCACAGAAATCATGCCAATTCGTGAAGCAGTATATCAGGTTTGTTTTCAGCTGCTAAACAAAAAAACACGATCGAAATCAAAGTAATTTATGGTCTTTTATATAAAAAATATGGATTTAGAACAATACAGTCTGAAAACAATGTGCCGTGGTGGCTCATGCTATGATTATATACGTGATTGAAGTTCAAATAGCCAATGATTATCTACTAGATGCCTTGGAATATGTTGAACTGTGCCCGATATTTACCAGCTTATCGTGCAAAATGCAGTCAAAAGCCAAAACGCTCCCACTTACATTCTAATAGCCACATATGTTTTTAACTGCACTGGTTCTCCACGAAGCGTTGAACTTAGACGAATTCAGTAAACAAGGTCTTCCTCCAATCTCTCACAAAGCACAAAGTGATAAAAGTCCGAAGTAAAAGCGATCACTAGGTATTATAAAGATGTGTAAACCTAGTGTAGGCGTGTGATTCGCACTACCTTAGTAGAAGGTTTGTAGTAGACTGATAGAGATAAGACAAGACAAGAAGTAGCGTGTTTTACTCAATCTCTAATACAATACATGAGGTCTCCGTGTACTACCAAAAGCAAGAGCGGTTACTACACACTACACCTTTGCTTTCTCAGCGGGTGGCTGGTCCAAGAGCCTCCCGAGAACGGTGGCTTTCGCTATTTATACGGCGTTCCCTTTCCTACGTCACCTCTCGTTATAGCTCCCTTCTCTGGCCATCCGGCCATACTAAATAAGGTGTGGTGAGCCTTGCAACTGCTATATTACACTACCGAATAAGGTGGGGGTGCGTATTTTCTTTTGGCTCGGATCCATAGATCATCTGGTCAGTGTCTAGGCTGTCACAATGCGCAAGGATTCGGGGATTCATGACCGGGCTTCCAGCTAGACGGCGCCATCTCGAGTCACGGTTCTCTTTGACCTCCGTTCCGCCGCTGCATGACTCTCTCGTCTCTGTTTCATACATTCTCCTGACACCGGTTGCGTTCTCGCATTGCCATAACTTTTCCTGGCGTGTGGGGTTTCGCCCGCTTACACTATAGATATAGTTGATATGCTGTTGGTTAACTATACACACAGACCATGGCCGATCGCACCATGCGCACACATGACCACACAGCATGCACGCACGCACGCACACACGCACTACACACACACACACACACACACACACACACACACACACACACATATTATAGTTAGAGTCAATGAGAGACTGGAATAGAGAAAGCGATAATGAGAGGAGGAGAGAGAGGGCAGTAGAGAAAAAACTGGATTAGTTCCGTGAGTCTAAACACACCTGATTTTGGAGCGATCACGTCAATTTAAAATGCAGCCTCGTCATTTTGTTACAGAAATAATAGATCTCAGAAGAAAAGACCGAGCGAGAATTTAGGAAGAAAGTATATTTCAACGGAACCCGCCTACTGAATGGTTTCGTGGCAGGTTATATATAAGCCGAATTACGGATGAAAGAATTTTTCTTCTCTCTGTAAGAGAGTAGTTAGGGTGACAACTATGGGTGACAAACTCGGGAGAAGATTCTTCTTTTGCCCTCGCAAGTGGGTGGCAATTTTCCACGTTGCTGTAAAGCTCGTAATGAGGTAATACCCTTCTCGTCGCGAGCGCAAGCTTTCGGAACTGCTAAACTTTTAGAAATCATTTTTAACGAACGACCTTCCGCTTTGGGGCAATCGCGCCAGGTATTAGCAGGTGAGTCTTCCGTGAGAGCTCTGCAATCAATCACCTGTCGCCGGTGTTCGCTAACAAGCAGCGCTAGCGACGTAGATAATACCAAGAGCGTATAAGACCTTTATACGCCCTTGATAATACGCGCGTCGGGCCGTTCCCAGGGAGAGATGGCCGTAAGGTGTTCAGTCACGCCATGCAAGCTCGGTCTGTCTCAATTTGCTCGTCACGATAACCGACGAGCTGGGAAGCCGACAGATCCGTAGCGAAGCCTGTGCTACTTAACGCAGCCATGCAGCCACCTGTGGATAGCTCGTTATAAAGATGATGAGGACTGTGAGAATTCAATGGGCGCAGAAGAACTTACCCGGACACAGCAATAACTGCGCCGCATCGTATGAAAGCGTAGGTGCAGCTATTATACGTCGCAGGGCACCAACCCGTGTGTTCGTGGTGAAACGATCGAAAGTACGCGTGAAATGTAATTATTTTCGTTAAGTTCTCGCCGACGGTTTTTGACACAATGTTTTAAACTAATATTAGCGTGCACCGCTGCGTTGTAATTAAAATGCCAATTCTGTTAGCAAATACTCGCCGGAGAAGTTGAGTCAATGTGTTGCACTATACTATGCTAAATAATAGAATAAATACGTGTTGGAGACGATGACTATCATTCTTTGCGATGAGTTTTTACATCTAGTCCATCCGCGGGCATGTTGTCTTTAAATCCGCCAACTCAATGCTACAATAAAACTGCGCGCCCGCAAGAGCTGGCCTACCTCAAATCCATTTATAAATGTACACACGCAGCCTTATACTATTAGCCACCTCATGTGGTACCGATTGATTAAATTTTATTTCCTCGCTCGCGTGCTAGTTTAATAAAAGCCAGCCTAGTTGTGCGTGCGTGTGCGTGTGCGCGTGCGGGTGCGCGTGTACGTGCGCGTGCTGTGGGTGTGTGGGTGTGTCTTGCCACGATTGTGAAAACCTGCGTTAATTCACAGCACAGCTTCCGCTTCTCGTGTAGTCTTGTGCAAATCCTCTCATTTCATTACGGAAAAAATCAATATCAATAAGAACCGCAAGCATCTCAGCAACACACGTGTCCTCTGTGCGCAGGCCTACATGCAAACATCACTAATTTATTCCGTATATATATTACTCGAGGGAATTTGGGCGCGAAAATTTACGCCAACAGGCCTGGTACTAAATGTATATATCATCGAGATCGAGCGTATAAAGAAGGATATATGATAAAGGATATAGGATAAATAGTATAATATCCTTCTTTATACGCTCTTGATATCATCAAGAGATATATTATATAGATGGACATAACTGTATGTAGAGAGATTACAGGTGTTACGTCACCTGTGCGAAGAGCTGCCAGAAGACAGACAAGAGTGTAGAGATTCATGAGTAGATTCGTATAGATACAGCACGATAGCGGAAGCGCACTTAAAATATATATATATATTATATATATATATATATTATTATATATATATATGTAACCGGACAACGTGTGCTTACTATACATAACTAACTATACCATTCTATCCGCGTTGTTTTATGTTAGTAAGTAATTGAAATATGTGAGGTATTTTATTATTATATAAATGCCGTTTTATTTTCATAATGCTCGGGTTTCAGCTATTTTAATTTACTAGTTTCATGTGCCTGATTTCGTGCTTCACAACGCCTCGGCGATTTTTTCCGTAAACTGTCTCTGCACCAGAGTAATACTCTTAGAATGCGCTTAGAAAATGGAAAAGAACTGTTAGAAAATAGATTAGCAGAATTAAATATTTTTATCAACAACTATTTCAATCCTTCGGGTTATCAATGGCAAATAGTATCCAAATGTAGTAATATACACACACGGATTACATACATGCATGCATGCATGCATGCACGCACGCACGCACACACGCACGCACACACACACACACACACACACACACACACAACAAAGTCACACACACACACACACACACACACACACACACACACACACACACAATAGTGATATATTTCGGATACAGTAAACACCCGCATAAAAGAACCCGTGATTTTCTGTTTCAGGCTGAAGAGGTTCTTATATATATGGTACATAGTGAGAAATAAGCCTGAAGAGTTTCTTAAAGAGGTTCTTAAAATAGTTTTTATTCCCTGGGGGGGATATTGTGTACATTATCTAGGTAAAATTGGCTTTAATTAGTGAATAATTGACACTAATTCATTAACCAACTGCTTAATATTAGAAATTATATGTCTGTTTAAATTCATTTGAGTTAATTTATTTATCACCTTTAATTTACTTATCATATTAAACACAATTTGAATGGTCAAATGCTGTGAAAATTGATTTGACTATAATAGTAGAAAGTTTCTAATGGTGTAGCACACATACTTGGATTGCCCCAGTTTGCTCTAATTTTCGGTATTTTTGTTATATATAAGAACCTGTTTAATTTATCAGGCTGAAGAGGTTCTTATATAATAGGTGCTTTATTGGTCCAATTTCAGTATGGATTTTCTTAAAATCACGGATTCTTTTATGCGGGTACGTGTTTACTGTAGTGCATGCAGCGCTGTATTTCACAGGTATGTATGGTTACGACGTTGAGATGCTGCTGCTGTAATCCTCTATTCAGCCCCATGCGATGCTGCTTTTAGAACATTAAACACGTCATTATATACGGGAGATGAATAGAAAATGTCCGTGTCCGCCCGCCGTTATAAGGGATGTGTAACGTACCGATGTATATTGCCAGAAGATTTTACGCGCCGAACTGTGCGATGAGGGTCGGACACAGAAGTGCAAAGTCATGTAAATTAACTATCGATAAAATTATTCTGAACTTCACGATGCTAAATTACGCAAATTTGCATCATCAAAGTGAATGCCTGTCGATTAAATATTTAATGCTTTTTTAATCTCTAGTCATCCTCGTACTCATAAACGTATAATGCACATGCACGTGCTATAGACAGCGCCCACACATATGTGCTGATGACGATCGTTGCGTTAATTTTATGCACATTTCTTTAATTTTTTTAGGGAGGGGTGAATTTTATGGTCTATTACTTCATATTAATTACTAATGTGCCATAAAGTCATAATTTATATTCCATGTTCCTCCTCATTTTTAGCTCACCTTGACATCGTCAAGCTGAGCTATTGCCATGGGTCGTCGTCCGTCCGTACGTCAACATTTGGCTACGGTCAACGATAACTCAGGAACCGTTTGACCCACATGTTTGAAATTAAGTATAGTTGTTACTGCTATGCTCCCATATTAAACGTCCTATTTTGGAGCACACCAGTCGACGTACTTTCGAGCCACGGCAATTTTTTGGCAAAAAATGGGAATTGCCATTAGTCAGTATAGGTTCAACGGATTTTGCCTCGGTATGTGAATGAATAAGGGCTAAGGGTTTCGATATTTAAAAAAAAATTATGAAAATTAGGTAGGGTTTGGCAATTATATAGCATATTATATAGACACGCAGATAACAAACAGTCTGTGGTGTCACACTCGTCTGGTTCGTTTTACAAGATTTCATAGACAATATCTTTAATGCAAAATTCCTGCTATGAACATATTATGATTTATACTATTATTATTATGATATAATGATTTATGCTAAGAAACATCAAAGCGTGGTATAGCACCATCTACCGTCACAAATTGTGATTTATTTTGGTTTATAAATTATTTATAGTTTATATATAATATTATTTATTATTTTCACATAAACAATTTCACATATAATTATCAAGAGTATATAATGAGAGTTTTCCCATATATACTCTTTGTTTCTATAATGTACGTCAATGGTTGCTCAATTAAAACTGACTTCTTCTCACTCACTCATTTGTGTCTTTTTTGTGGTAAGCTATAGTGTCATTGACACTTTCATTTTCTCATGCGCCAAATAACATGATGGTCAATTGTGACAGAGGTTACTCCTTCATTGAGAAGATGATGGATAGATGGATGTTTAATCACAGTTGTGACAGCTGATCAGCTTGTGAAAGCTTGACAGTTGGGGGGAGGCTCACTGAGCAATTTTTACGATATCTCTGATTTATCACGCATTTCCGAGAGCCAAAAGTTTTGCTGAATAGTGATCAAACGTCAAAAATGGGTAGGAAAGAAAATCATATTTGCGACAATTTTCACATCTTGATCCCCGCGTTTGCCAGCAGCAACAACATCATCGGGCGAGTTGAAAAGCTCATGACGATTGGGTTCGTTATACGTTTGTTGGGTTATGGTCTTGGATTCGCTATGGTTGTTCATCAATCGTTCCTTGTTCAGGCCAAGTGACATTATGGTCATGCGTTTATAAGCGGGTGGAGTGGGGCGTGGTGGGTCAAATAGCAGATTTTCATTTTTCCATGCGCGGTGCGAGGGACTGAGCGAGAAACCTGATTTTCTGCCGGAACTATTGCCTTATTACAATATTGATCGGAGCATGAAATGAGCCGTGAAAAACAGGGTTAAACGTTTTTGCCACAATAGACCTAAATGGCGCTCAGTTAAATTCGCAACTTTATCATTGTCCACGTTTCCTTTGAAGGTCAGTGCCAAAGTACAGTAGGATTTTACGTGCGCATTATATTCTATTCCGAACTATTTTATATTTAACGTGTCACTTGCAATCTAGATCATAGGAAGCTAACGAGTTTTTTTTTAAATCAATAATTTTCCATGGAATACGTCCAAAGTGAATCAGTCGTTGGAACGCGTGAATGCATTCCAGCTGGTTGAATAAAACTACTTCGTGTCCAGTGAGGCCATCCTTAAAAAAATTCTATGTTTGCTGCCCCCGACCCATGATTTTTTTAGTGGACAGGTAGGTAGGTCATTTTTTGTGAGGCATAATAGTTATTTTAAGTCTGTCCTTATGTTTGCCACACATGCTTTGTGTTTCAGTCTTAACTATAAAAAATGTTTTAAAAAAATAGAAAAAATATGGAACTCAAAATGTCAAAAAAACTTTTGGGTCGCGGCTATTTTCGTGGGTCGGTCGGAGGACAGCAAACATAATTTTTTAAAGATGGCCTGACAGTATGCATGCATATTTAAATGCACAAATCCTGTTGGACGAAAACCGAAATCACATACCTCTAATGCTAACTCAAACATAAAATACATTTTCGTAATGCTATTATAATCGCCGATTGATCATGAACGTAAATAGGCCCTACATCACTACGTGTGCCGATTGAGTGGCAAGTGTTCCTAGCATTAGTGTATGCATTCGGATGGGACTATATACGTCGTACTTTAGCTCATAAGGTCTATGTCCCCCAGGATACCGCCGGAACGTACCCTGGGTACGGTCCGGTATACCGGAACGTACCCTGGTAACTATTTGATATGGTTAGGGTTAGGGTTAGGGAGTAGGCGTAGGCGACTCCCTAGACTCGTTAGTGGAGTAGGCGAGGTACGGCCCGGCATATAAGATAGTAACAGGGTATGTTCTGGCAGTACCATGGGGGACATAGACCCTCTCAGCCGTACTTTACTATACACATGTAGTCCATTTACGTAACCGTGCCAGTTTTCCTCCCACTAGGTTCTCTATCGCTAGGTGCTAATATTATTGCAGCTGTGTGTGGCATATCGATGGCTACGATAAAGTGATCTGTCATTAGCAGCTGGGCGCATACTGATGGCTGGATGGACGTCGCGTCCATGTCGCCCGCCTTCGCCATCTCCCGCCGTCTTCCGCGCCATTATTACACGCGACCGTGCATCGAGTAAATCTGCCACCAAGTGTGCTCGGTAGTTGATATTTATGTCTTTTGTAATCAATACGCGCGTATTCCTCGCTTGTTATCGTCGTCTTAATGTGCAAATAATTGCACTAGCAGATGAACGTTCGGCTAACATTGGCGGCCGTCTCGTTTGTACATCTATAATAAAATGGTTTTGCTTTTCGGCGGTCCAAGTGGCGACATCTGTGACGTACGTTTTCTGAAATTAATTAAATTGCGCAGTGAGCGGTTCACTGAGTGTTTCAGCATCGAATTGCTTCGATATTCCTTTGGGTTTATTTACATATTTCTACGGGTAGAGTATATTTGTAAAGTATTCGAAAATGTACAGGCGAGAGAGCAACGGCTTATGGTGAATGTATTATTAGACCCGAAGCATCTTTATAAGTCGAAAGAAAATGGTTACAAATATAAAAGGTAAAATAATTTTAAAACAACCACCTTATAGATACCTACAAGAGCAGATAAAGAAGGCCTTCTTTATCTGCTCTTGATACCTAATAACTACTATTAAGTAGATATTTTATTGATCTCGGGGCCCAAGCCTAGTTTAGTACCCCGGATTAGTTTAGCACATATGCGAACACACATTTACGAGGTCCAAAACATTCCTCGATCCGAGCCTGGTACCCACACCGCGGTGGTGTCAACGCATCAATAAAGGAAGCGTTATTGCAGAACTATCTACAGATTAATGTGTCAGTAAGGATTGTTGAACAGTCAGCTAAAAACTAACGACCTTAAAATATTTTAATTTGCATCATTATCGTGAACCTGCGTGTCGCGGGCGTGTCAGCCAGACACGCTGAAGCATCTTGCTTCACACTGCGCTGTTGTCGTTGTAGAGCTGCTGACCGGCTGCACTCGTGCACGCACACATAGGCGTGTCGCACGCTCTCGCATTGCCTGCTAATGAGATCAACACGACAGTGTGCCGCATCCGCCCGCCTGCAAGCATGCGCCTGAATACGCACGATTTCAGATTATTGAGCTGCGGGATGCGAGATGTTATTGTGTTATAGTACCGATTGGCAAACGACGCGTGCCGAAACGCACGCGACCGACACGTTCTGATGCGTATAAGCACCGTGTTTTTCTTGTTCGTCGATCACGAATGGGATTAGCCCTAGGTCTGTAACGTGCAAAATGAATCGGAAAAGCGCAACTTTGTCGGGGTGGCAGCACAATCGCGGGGTGTCATGTCAGCGGCCGAAAATACAGATTTCGATAGGGATTGTCTATATTCAGGCCGGTACGGGAGATTACGGTACGCATATATTTGCTAATATATTGACTAATCGCGCGTCAATAAACTCAATATTCACAGAGAGTATAGCTAAGACATGTGTCTATAGGTATCTAGAATATATTATGCAAATGATCTCCCGTACCGGCTTGAATTCATATACTCTGTGAATATTGAGTTTATTGACGCACGATTAGTCAATATAGCAAATATATGCGCGCGGAAGTGAATTACAGATGATTAAATTTCTAAAATTCTAGATACCTATAGACACATGTCTTAGCTATACTCTCTGTGAATATTGAGTTTATTGACGCGCGATTAGTCAATATATTAGCAAATATATGCGTACCGTAATCTCCCGTACCGGCCTGAATATAGACACTCCCATTTCGATAACTCACCGTTGTTTCATGACAAATGTGAATGCATGATTATAGATATTTGTAGGTATATTCTATCATCTATGTACTTCCTATCATAATATAGCCTAAGGTTCTAGGGCGTAGTATCCCTTTAACTGCATGCAGGGGCCAATTAAAATCGAGTCCCGATTACAATGCGTGTATCTCGACACGAACTGCTCTTGCTATGAAGATTATATGACTGTTTCTAAGGAAATGCACATGTTCCTTGTTATAATTAAAGTCGCAAAATGGGTTTGACAGTTTTGTCATTGCACGGAGAAATCGTAGGGAAATCGGATGTAATTATATTGCATTAGAAGTTCATGTTTAAATAAATTACGGTAACTATTAGAGGTCGTTATACTTTTCCCTTTTAACGTAGGATTATACAATGTTATCAGGTGTTCACGTGCGGTCTAATGCCCGATATTACATAATATATTAAAACTTCTGTTGTGATTGTCATGTTGTAATGCTTCCTTAACAGAAAATATCACATCGTGTTCTTGTGTGGCAAATTCAAGTCAGAGGCTACCATGCAAGTGCAACAGTGATGATGATGATTCAGTGCCATTACGTACCACTCTAAAAATACTTGGGTGAGGTTTTTAACATCTCCATACTCTTAACCAGGCAGAAATGTAATAATGAATGCTGTGAACATAACGCATGCAAAGCTCATAAAACTAAAACCAAGCACATAAAATTATGTTATCTTTGGTTCGTAACTGTTACAATGTGTAATGTATTATTATTAGTACATATATAGATATGTAATATGTTATCAGGAGCGTATAATGACAAATACACATACGCCATACGCCATTTGTCATTATACGCTCCTGATGTTATGTATATATATATAGTAGTCATGGTTTCAGTTTTATTTGCATTTACTAACAGAACGATTATGGAATGTTAGAATTTTTCTGTGTTTTAAATTTTTTTAAGAAGGAAGGAACCAAATGGCTCTAGGGTCATAATATTTATAGAATACGGTCATTAGTATATAAATATGTTCCAGATTTAAACATATTCAGTCTAGATACGGACTAAAAATGTATTATAAGTGGCAACTTTTGTATGATTGCCGAATACCTACAATATCTGGTATAAATGACGGGAAGGAAGGCAACGATAGGATCTAAATGATTGTTGATTATTTCGACGTCAAGATAATTTAAATTTATAATCATTTCTACAAAAAGTCGATGTTAATAATGAAATACGGCTGATTCACATAGAGGTAGGCAGAAAAGCCTTACTGGTGTAGGCAGAAAAGCCTACACCAGAATATAATCCACACATTTACAGTAAGCTCTGTTTGCTTGTAGTCATCAATGCTAGGCTAGGCGGAATATATAGGCACGCGTGCATATGCACTTCATGAAATCGTCGAACGCCACAGAAAGCAAGTACCCTCTGTATGGCTTCACACGAGTGCGAAGAAACTCATCATAACAATGGTAGAATGCCATCGCTGTTCAGGTTTGTTTGGTTCGACACGTGAAACTCGTTGCCAAAGGGGTCCTAGGCACAGGCACTTGGGACAGAGTCAGTAAAAACTGAAAATAATATGAACACACATTCACAAATAGGCCCTACAGCTACTACCGTACCCCTCTGTTACAGTTCCACTGTTGCGTCACTGTATATCAACTTTCCTTCATAAAAACCGATGTAAAAACTAACGCCGAACGCTCCAGCACTCGCCACTGCGAGTGTGCTGTGACGCTATGATGATAATATCTATATAGAGATATATATATAGAGATAGAGACGTAGATCAGGAGCGTATAATGACAAATTATCATCATAATTATCATCATAGCGTCACAGCACACTCGCAACGGCGAGTGCGGGAGCGTTCGGCGTTAGTTTTTACATCGGTTTTTATGAAGGAAAGTTGATATACAGTGTCGCAACAGTGGAACTGTAACCGAGGGGTACGGTAGTAGGGCCTATTTGTGAATGTGTGTTCATATTATTTTCAGTTTTTACTGACTCTGTCCCAAGTGCCTGCGGTCCTAGGCGTCCAGACAAAAATACGATAGTGGCAGTGTACGTGTGCAATCAAGGAACACATGTTTTCCCGGTTGAGCGCAATGCTGCGAAAGCTATCACGCGCCGATATTTCCCATCGGCTAAATCACATTCACTTGACTGATATCAGCAGGTAATTACATTTTCAGAATTATTCTTCCTGTCCAATTCAACAGCGCGTTGGCAACACGGATATTCTCGTGTAACACCTGAATTGCTCTATCAAAAAACCCCGTAGGGTTGGTAAATTCATTATGAACACCGCGTAGTATAGCTCTACTGAGCTGCATACAGCGATGTAGTTCTATAGTTGTTACTAAAAAATGTTCTTTCTTTTCCATGATAACACTATGTGTAGTATACATATTGCTAGTAACCAACGTCCTTAGGAATAAATAATAATAATATAACTATATAGAAACTAGCTTTTATGCACTTCATCACACAATCGTGCACTGGAATTCAGGGTCGCGCATGTTTTGTACATTTTCTAGTATGTCCACGTGATTCCAGTTTACAGTGACTTTGCTGTTGAGCCAGGCGCTGTTTGTAATAGATCGATACGAAAACTACTTACCGGTCGTTAATCCGCGATACAGTGTTAGCCCGAAGAAAAAAGCATCCTCAGTTTGCGCATACTAATTATAATTATACTACTACTAATAATAATAATTATCTAATTATATGGTTACTAATTATAATAGTCCTCGCTGTGGATCATCTTATGTAGTAAGGTGGAGCTGCTACAAGGTCGGACCGACCTTGTAGGAAAAATTATTTTAGTTATAAAGGCCATACATGGTTTCTTTACTCGCACGTACGTGCTAAGCTCATTATTTTATACTCGGGCACACAAAGACTCTCCTCTCCGGTTTCCTTTTTAACGCTCACGTTGAGGTCTGCGCGTTATTTCCTTCGTTCTTTTGAGACAGTTGTTCGGAAGTGAAATGAGTGTGCGCGTTGTTATCAGCTACGTTGCCGATATCGCTCGTATTACGTATATAAAGCCGATACAGTTAGTTATCGTCAGCAGCCCAGCAGTGCGAGATAATTATAGGGATGGACGAGTTTCACGTATTGAAATTCACGGCACGGATCGGCGAATCGCGTTTTGGTTTGCTGCGACAATTTCCACGCAATCTGGCGATACTGTCACAGGAAGTTAGCTCCAAACGACCATTTTTTTCTACTGGAAGAAAGATAAAGGTCTGCGCGTACTAAGAGAATGAGATACTGTATACGCTGTATATTTCGCGGTAGTTTAATTTTCGCGAATTTCGCGAACGCGTCACCGACCGCGACAAGAACAACACGCGAATTAATAATTCATACCGAATAATACCGAATAATTCATAATTCACCGACCGCGAAATTAAGCACTCGCGAAACTCCGTCAAGTCCGACTTCGCGAAAATATCTGTACGCGAAAAATATGGCGTATACTAGTGTTCGTTACGAGCGGTAGAATAGCGGAAATGTGATCGCAGTGCGACGCGCGACGATCGTTTTGACTTTGGTTTTCGCTCTTGCACTTGCGATCGTGATTTCACCCTTGAGCGTATGACTCGACGTGTGATAATTATCAAACGCATTCTAATCAAAACTAGAGCACTCGGAGCGCAGACCTCCGCCAAGGCAGCTCTTACTGTGAAAATTTTTATTAATTGTATCCCCCGCGACGTAGTCGGCGGGGATATTATGGTTTCATGCCGCCGCCGCTCGGTCCGCCACAGAGAATTTTCCTTCCGCTCTATAACTCGACCCCTAATTGACCTAGCGTGACCAAACTTGGTATACTTACACATCTTGGGGAGAAGGTGTGCAGAGTACCGAAACCAGGTCACTGCAACCTTTATTTGACATTGACCTTGACCTTGACCTTCATCATATTTTTCTTCCACTCTATAACTCGACCCCTAATTGACCTAGCGCGACCAAACTTCGTATACTTACACATCTTGGGGAGAACACGGGAGATACTTAGTTGGAGACAACTACCCTTTCTAGTTAATTAATTAATTAAATAATTAATTGGATCCGGATCACCACCAAAATGTTATCAATTCTAAGTTACCCCATTTCTGACCTATCCTGAAAATTTTATTTATTAATTAATTAATTGGATCCGGATCACCACCAAAATGTAATCAATTCTAAGTTACCCCATTTCTGACCTATCCTGAAAATTTTATTTATTAATTAATTAATTGGATCCGGATCACCACCAAAATCTAATCAATTCTAAGTTAGCCCATTTCTGACCTATCCTGAAAATTTTATGACAATCCGTCCATAAATTTTCAGTTAGGCTGTACACAAACAAACAAACGCACTAACCCACAAACCAACAAACACATGCACGCCGGTGAAAACATAACCTTCTGCCAACCCTTTGGCGGAGGTAACTACAACCTTGTTTGCGAGTTAGTTTGGCGGAAAGTTAAACAGGGTAGACCTAGGTGGGGGCTGTAAGTTAACAGGGTAGACGGAAGTGGGGGCGGCAAATTATTAGAGGGTAGACGGAGGCGGGTGGGTGGGTAGTTTGGATCATGCTGCCGTCTTCAGGCCGGTGGGTGGGTGGGGGGGTGTAATGTCCTGTCTTCTCGATTTACTGGCGGATGTTTGCCGCTGGTCGCGAGTGCCTCTGTAAGGTGAGCCGAGTCGGTAATGACACATCCACTTAGCGTTCGTTTGTGTAACGCGAAGCCTCCCAGCCAACTCTCCCCGAGTACGCTGGGCAAGAATAAAGGGGATCGTAATTACAAGTTGTAATAAGTGCCGAATGCAATCGCATTTCGACGGCAGCCAGCACCAAGGAAAATAGTTCGCCCGCTCGCAGCGCTGGCTGCTATTGATTGACGCGGCCTGGATTTTTATACATCGGTGAGTGATGTTCGCAGAGGCAGGTTAAGTTGAAAGCCATTGCCTAATGGCGAATGATTGCGGCCAATCAATGTTGAATTAACTATAATGAACCTTCGTCGTGTTTATAATGCCGGAAATGCTATCCGCTATTCCTCGCATCGAGGTGCGAATTGTGGTTTATTTTATTGTCATAGCAACGAGCGTACATGTGCCTCATGTTTCGTTTTCACTTTCATTTCGATAAATGAAGCCCACAGGGTGGCGTTTAAGTCGTCATTGCAGTTCGAAGTCTGCATTAACATGTGACGAAATTACAAGTGAAATTCTGTCATCTTGCGTGGGCTACTGAAATTACCACTTCGAAAAATGCCCATATACGTGTGTCATTCACGAAATAAAAATCATCAAAACATTGATAGTGTTCCGTCTTGAGAGTTTATGTAAAGTGACTGTATCGTAGGACCTTTTTTGTTTTTGTTCGTTTTGAAGAATTCCTGTACGCATAATACACTCATCCAAAATCGTTAGGAAGGGCAAATGGATGTTTCACAAATTGAAATGGACCGAGTTGGTTTTTAATCATGTCGGGATATTTCCTACCCGTCAGTATTTCAGAAATCTATATCTCACTTCATATCTTCGGATTCCTCTAATTTTATCAATAAATCTAATAGTTCTCCGCTATATGTGTAGCTATTGTATATGTATAGCATCCACTGTATGCACATACTGGACTGTAAACGGGCAGTGCATGTATATCAGAGCTCTTTTTGTATTTAGTTTGGCTAATGAATGCTCTGTTACGAGGGGATAGGAATTTCCCGATTTTAATCTTCTGATGAACCAAAGGTTAGTGGGATTAACATCTGGTCGAGTATAAAGCATAAAATGCGAAATGGCAGTGTACTGTAATAGATGTTTTGCCGAAATTCTATGACATTTGAACCATCCTACAATACGTATATATAAGGTAGTTTTGAAGGGCAGCAGGTTGGCTATTGTGTGTTTGGGTGAACGATATTCATGGGCACAATTACATGCAGGCAGTGCAGTGAATGCATTTCTGTGTCCAGTTACATATACGGTGAGCTTGCGCCACGTTCAACACAACCCCATTGATCTTCATTTATTTGCACACTAGTATTGTTGTAAGACCCTCCGTAATTTATTTCTGATCAAAGTTAAATTTCGAGTTAAAGCTAACGTTTACAACGGCCGAATCTTGTGTATTTTGATTTTCCGTATGCTTTTTACCGTATGTATTTATGGATGCCGCCGTTAGGGGGATATGGGTTATTGCGCTGGTCAATAATTGAAAGCTCAGTCGGGTTTCGCCCGGCGTGATAACATTGTTAGGTAACAAGACGACAAAAATGTTTCTGTGTAGGGAAGAGTAAGCACAAGGTTCTGACATTGGCCGCAGTCATCGTGAAACGTTGTGCATTATTATACGTACGCATAAACGCTAACCAAATAAAGACCTGCGCTTTGACATCTTTTTCGACGAAAATCTACCTTTGCGTACACTCATCGTAGCGTGGTTATTTATTGACGTTGTGCATCATTCGTTGTCTGACCTGTCTACTTACGAAAGGGCTTTTCGGTCTACCTGACGTAGTCAGCTGCCACTTTTAGAATCGCTATCAGGGGCGGATCCAGGACTGCATGAGGCTAGACAGTATTTTTCCAGATTGTAAGGGCAAAGCCACCAAGAAGGGCACACCACCCCACAGTGAGCGCCGTCAGGCGCGAAGCACATGGCGGGGGGGGGTCTGGGGGGCCTCCCCCAGGAAATTTCAAAATTTCAAACGTCCCTGTGTACAAAAATGAGCACCATTTGAGCACACATTTAGTCAAGCAGCAATAGCTAAAAACCATATGGAATTTTATTTCTGCTTCATTTTGCCTGCACTTTGCATACCAGCAATTAATGCAGAATGAGCAGCTAGTTTTGTTACCATGTAAAATTTTGATTTCCTTCAAGTCCTGTCAATGAATCAGAAGAAAAAGAAAACAAATAAAGAATATAGCCAAATTCTATCAAATAGTTTTCTGTATTTTTGGTATTTTCTGTAAATTTTGAAGGGCACTTTGAAATCTAGACCGTATTTCCCAATACGGCAAATACGGTCTGAATCCGCCCCTGGCTATAATGTGTGCGCATCGGCAGTAACGGCACGAATCTAGTGTTCACATTCTCATCATTTATAAATGGTCGATTCGGTGGGCAAAGTGAGACACCGAAAGTGGTTTAATTTCCATAGTCGAAAAGCAACTGTGTGGTTCCCGCCTTGAGACTGTCACTGGATTCGTGAAGCCACGCACTTAATTTGTAGCATAAATCGTTAGTGCTGCAGCAGCACTCCTTGTAGTTTAAGGAGGAGGTGTAGCACACCAAAGACGCATTCTTGACGATGTCTGAAAAATATTCCTTACGATGCCGGGGTTATTAGTTGCCATTTTTCGTTCTGCTTTGTTTTAGTGCTTCATCGATAAATATTGGGTTATATCAAGAGTCCATAATGGAAAACGTATTATCTTTAATTTTAAATTTATTTTTTATTAAATTTACTATTTTTATTACATTTATCTTCTATTATGGATTCTTGGTTATATGTAACCGCAACCTGTCGATTGCACGTCAGCAAGCGCAAGAAATCGGGAGATATGCTTCCTGAGATCACACGCGCTAGTTTGCCAAAAACATGACAATGACGGAATGCCAATTGTTAGGCTAACGCTCCATTAGGACTTTGATATCATTAATGATTAATGATTAATGATTGATAATCCTAACCCTAACCCTAACCTTAACCTAAATTACATTAAACCACAAACTAATATATGACCATATATATATATATATATATATATATGTTATTATGACCAGTAATAACATTAAAGTTGGAAACATTCCTAATGGAGTATCACTTAATTGTAAGAGCAATAATTAACATTATATCTTTAATGCGTCTGGTGAGACGCGTTGAGATTTCAGGATCTTCGCAGCACGGGTCATTAAATCAGTCTATCAAAGACTCGCGAGATTTAGAATGTAGAATTATAATAAATTGATTCGCCGAGAGATGTCGACTTTGATGTTTCTCGGTGATTGCAACTCGGCTATTTCTGCAGTGTGTGAATGAATATTCCGAGAGAGACATAATCGAGAAGGTGTTATCGACGCAGCTGTGACGCAACACGGTTGTTGCTGACGTTACCTGCCTGCTGTCTTTCTATCTGCTTTCTACCTGCCTCCTGCCTACCTGCCTCCTGCCTGCTTTCTACCTGCCTCCTGCCTACCTACCTCCCTCCTGCCTACCTGCCTGCTGCCTCCTGCCTACCTACCTGCCTCCTGCCTACCTACCTGCCTCCTGCCTGCTTTCTACCTGCCTCCTGCCTGCTTTCTACCTGCCTCCTGCCTACCTACCTCCCTCCTGCCTACCTGCCTGCTGCCTACCTGCCTGCTTTCTACCTGCCTGCTTTCTACCTGCCTCCTGCCTACCTGCCTGCTGTCTACCTGCCTGCTGTCTACCTGCTTACCTACCTGCTGCCTACCTGCCTGCTGCCTACCTGCCTACCTGCCTGCTGCCTATCTGCCTACCTGCCTGCTGCCTACCTGCCTGCATGCCTACCTGCCTGCTGCTAGCGTGCCTACCTGCCCGGCTGCCTATCTGCCTACCTGCCTACCTGGCCTACCTGCCTGACTCTGTGCCCTAGCTGCCCTCCGCCCATGCCCTATCTGCCTACCTGGCCTGCTGCCTAGTGCCCTGGCCTACCTTGCCTATCTGCCCTGCCCTGCCTGCTGCCTAGCTGCCTGCCTTACCTGCTGCCTACCTGCCTGCTGCCTACCTGCCTACCTGCCTGCTGTCTACCTGCTTACCTACCTGCTGCCTACCTGCTTACCTGCCTGCTGCCTACTGCCTACCTGCCTGCATGCCTACCTGCCTGCTTTCTGCCGGCCTGCATGCCTACCTGCCTGCTTTCTACCTGCCTGCTGCCTACATGTCTGCTGCCTACCTGCCTGCTGCCTACCTGCCTACCTGCCTACCTGCCTACCTGCCTGCTGCCTAGCTGCCTGCCTACCTGCCTGCTGCTGCTGCTGTCTGTGTACGTACGTCCTAGCACAATACTGTCTCTGCTGCTGTACTGCCGCTATCACTGCCACGGCAAAGGTACGACACTGTAGCTAACTGCTGCTCCGAGTAATACTGCGTATAATAGTGCTACTGATACCGCACACTACCGCTGCCCGGCTAATGCACCTGATATTGTTACGGCTACTGTTACTGCCACCGCTACTGCTACTGCTTCTACTGCTGTTACTGCAATAGCAATGGCTACTGCTACTCTCACTGCTACTCTCACTGCTACTACCACCGCTGCTGGTAAAGCTATTGCTGCTATTTTCCCTATTGCTGCTGCTGATTCACCTGCTGCTACTGCTACTTTTGTTGTGGTTGTTGTTGTTGTTGTTGTTGTTGTTGTTGTTGTTATTGTTGTTGTTGTTTTTGTTTGTTGTTGTTGCTGCTGCTGCTGCTGCTACTACTACTACTACAAATATTTCTATTGCTAGTTCTACTACTGCTGCTGCTGCTCCTCACACACACATAAAGTTTGTCTACAGAAACTAGTGTTGCCACAGGATGTACAGTAATACTCGAAGTCCTCTATAAACATATATGCCAGGCAAGCAATGGTAATATGAGAATCCAAATGTTTGCGATTGACATTAAATATTTGGTCGTACATGGATTGATGAAGTCTGTTATTATTTGAGCCATCTGTACTGAGTATGATGGTCTAATGGTCTGAGAAACATTCATCAAAATTGTCGCATAATTAGGTTAGTACATGTAGGATAACAACTGTTCGTGTTGGTTTATCTTCGTCCGTGCATGATGGTTTAGCGATTCATGAGATGTTTATTAGATTGACGTTATTTCTGCGCACAGCTGATCCTGTTACGACGATAGCTTTATTTAATCGTGTTTGCTTAGTTTTTCGTTGCTATTTCTGCACGTGTTTATACACGTATGACGTTAAACGTGGCGTACACTTAGGCGGTTTCCGCCCGTGCGTCGGTTGTAATGAGTTGCTGTTATTATCTAGGTACCTAGCCCGAGTTGCTGCCGATTTTGTTTCAATGTCAACACAGGGATCGGTAACTGTCATGGTTTGCCGCGCAGTGTGGTTCGAATATTACGCTGTATTTCGACCGGATCGATATTCAAACGCTGATATATGTAAATAAAGAGAAACGGATAGAGTTCGAGCGCGTGTCTGTCACGAGCAGTCAGTTCCGACCGTGTGGATCACTCACTCCACAGGGCGTCTGCGGGTATTTTACGCGCCACGGGACTCCGTCGTACCATACATATGCCTCAGGGATGAATGAATCATGACAAATTTTTCATGGGATTCTTTTGTGAGACATTTTTGTAGATTTTTTGTCGTAATTCACATCCCTGATACGCATTCATGGCCAGGCTGTTCTGGACACGCCGTACACGACGATTCCCGCTGCGCGTAGGCAGGCCGAGGGCCTCCGGGATGCGACGCTGTCAGGTGTACATGAATAGCGATCAGATTATCTCTATTCATGTATTCTCTGCATGCTATTGCTTCGTAAATCGTGTAGTACAGGAGCGCTGAACGTCGCCGTAGGAGACGGTGTGGATGAATGCATAGCGTAGGAGATCGAGGGAGGCGAGTATTGTATAGGGATTGCTGTAGGAAGTGCAGAACACTGCTGTTGAGTGCTTACAGGGACACGTGAGAGCATTGTAGGGATGTAACAATTATATCTTATAAGCGAAGATGTCTGCCGGTGAGACGCGTTGAGATTTCAGGATCTTGCGCAGCACGGCGTCATAAATCTCATATCATGACTCGCAGATTTAGAATGTTAGAATTATAATAAATTGATTGCGCCGCAGAGAGTCTGTCGACTTTGATGTTTCTCCGGTGATTGCAACTCCGCGGCCTATGTCTGCAGCTGTGGGGCGCTAGGGTGAATGAATATTCCGAGAGAGACATAATCGAGAAGCGTGTTTATCGACGCAGCTGTGTGACGCAACGACGGTTGTTGCTGCACGTTACCTGCCTGCCTGTCTTTCTATCTGCTTGCCTACCTGCCTGCTTTCGTGACCTGCCTCCTGCCTATCCTACCTCCCTTCCTAGCCTACCTGCCTGCCTGCCTGCCTGCTACCTACCCCTCCTGCCCTACCTACTGCTCCTGCCTGCTTTTCTACTTGCCTCCTCCTGCTACCTGCCTGCTGCCTAGCCTGCCCCGCTTTTACCTGCCTCGCTGCCTACTGCCTGCTGCCTAGCCTACCTGCCTCCTCCTGCTTTCTACCTGCCTCCTGACCTACCTACCTCCCTCCTGCCTACCTGCGCTGCTTTCTACTGCTGCCTTTCTACCTGCCTCCTGCCTACCTGCTTGGCTGTCTACCTGCTTACCTACCTGGCTGCCTACCGGCCTGCTCTGCCGTACCTGCCCTTACCTGCCTGCCTGCTACTGCCTACCTGCCTGCTGCCTACTTTGCTGCCCTACCTGCTGCTGGACTACTGCCCTACCTTGCCTACCTGCCTACCTGCCGCCTGGCCTGCTAGCTAGCGTGCCTGGCGCTACCTGCCTACTGCCTACCTGCCTGCTGCCTAGCGTGCCTACCTGCCGGCTGCCCTATCTGCGCTACTGCCCTACCTGGCCTACCTGCCTACCTCCTGCCTAGCTGCCTACCGCATGCCTCTGCCTACCTATGCTGCCTTGCCCTATACTAGCCTACTGCCCTGCCCTGCCTAGCTGCACTGTCTACCTGGCTACCCTCCCCATGCCTACGCTGCTGCTGCCTTAAGCTTGCTTGCTACCTGCGCCTACCTGTCCCTACCTGCCCTACCTGCTGCTGCCCTAGCTTGGCCTGCCTCCGGCTGCCTATCCCTTGCCTGGCCACTGCCTAGCTGCTTCCTACCCTTACTGACACTCCGGCTGCCTATCTGCCTGCATTGCCACCTGCCCTTAGCTGCCTGCCTACCTGCCTACCTGCCTACCTGCCTGCTTGCCTAGCTGCCTTACCTGCGGCTGCCTATCTTGCCTACTGCCTTGCTGCCTAGCTGCTGCCTACCTGCCCCTACCTGCCTGTGCCTAGCTGCCGTGCCTACCCCTGCGCCTACCTGCCTGCGTTGCTATCTGCTAACCTGCCTGCTGCCCTAGCCTGCCTGCCTACCTGCCCTACCTGCCTACCTGCCCTGCTGCCACAATGAGCTGCCTTACCTGCCGGCCTGCCTGTGCCTGCCTGCCTGCTGGCTGCTGCTGTCTGTGTACGTACGTCCTAGCCACAATTACTGCTCTCTGCTGCCCTGTACTGCCGCTATCACTGCCACGCGCAAAGCGGTTACGACCACTGGTAGCTAACTGGCTGGCCTTCCGCAGTAATATACTGCGTATAATAGTAGCTTACTGATACCGCACACGTACCGCCTGCCGGCTAATGCAACCTGATATTTGTTACGGCTACTGTTACCTGCACCGCCACTGCTTACTGCCGATCTACTGCTGTGACTGCAATAGCAATGGCTACTGCTACTCTCACTGCTACTTCTCACTGCCCCTACTACACGCTGCTGGCTAAGCTATTGCTGCCCTATTTTCCCTATTGCTGTTCTGCTGATTCACCTGCCTGCTACTGCTACTTTGTTGTGGTATGTTGTTGGTTGTTGTTGTGATTGTTGTTTTTGCTTTGTTGTTGTTGACTGCTGCCTGCTTGCTGACTACTACTACTACTACAAGATATTTCTATTGCTAGTTTCTACTACTGTGCTGCTGCTCCTCACACACACAAAAGTTTGTTCTACAGAAATAGGTTGCCACAGGGATGTACAGTAAAATACTCGAAGTCCCTCTATAACACTATATATGCCCGGCAACGCAATAGTAATATGAAATCCAAATGTTTGGATGACATTAAATATTGCGTACGTACATGGATTGAATGAAGTCTGTTATTATTTGAGCATCTGTACTGAGTATGATGGTCTAATGGCTGAGAAAACACTTCATCACCAAATTGTCGCCATAATTAGGTTAGTTCATTAGCATACAACGTTCGTGTTTGGGTTTATCTTCGTCGTGCAATGATGGTTTAGCTGATTCATTGAGAATGCTTTTATTAGATTGACGTTATTTCTGCGCCCAGCTGATCTGTTCCATAACTATATTAATTTCGTTTTGCTTAGTTTACTGTCTTTCGCACGTGTTTATACACGTATGCACGTTAAACGTGGCGTACATTTAGGCGGTTCCGCCGTGCGTCGGTGTGTAATGAGTTGCCTGTTATTATCATGGGTACCTAAGCCCGAGTTGCTGCCGCATTGTTTCACAGTCAACATCAGGGCTCCGGTAACTGTCATGCGTTTGCCGCGCCAGTGTGGTTCGAATATTACGCTGTCATTTTCGACCGGATCGAATATTTCAACCTGCTGATATATGTAAATAAAGAGAAACGCGATAAGAGTTCTCGAGCGCGTTGTCTGTCACGTAGCAGATCAGTCTCGACGTGTGCGATCAGCTCACTACAGCGTCGGGATTCTTACGCGCCACGGGTCTCCGTACGTACCATACATATGGCCTCAGGGATGATATGAATCATGACAAATTTTTTGCGCGAGGTTGTAAACATTTGTAGATGTTTTTGTCGTAATTCACATCCCTGATACCGCATTCATGGCCAGGTGTTTTCTTTGCTGGACACGCCGTACACGACATTCCGGCTTGCGACGATAGGCAGGCGAGGGCCTCCGGAGGAACGCTGTCAGGTGCTACATGAACTAGCCGATCAGATTATCTTAATTCATGTATTCTCTAGCCAATGCTTATTGCCCTTCGTAAATCGTGCTACCTACAGCGAGCGCTTGAACGGTCGCCGTAGGAAGCGCGCTTGTGGTGATATGCATTAGCGTAGAGAGATACGAGGGAGCGCGAGATTGTAGGGATTCGCTTGGTAGGAAGCTCGCAGAACACTGCTGTTGAGTGCTTACAGGGACACGTGAGAGCATTGTAGGGATGTATGTAGGAAGTGTATAACACTGCTGCTGTGTGCTTACAGGAACACGTGAGAGTATTGTAGGATGGATGTAGGAAGTGTATACACTGCTGTTGTGTGCTTACAGGGACACGTAGAGGTATTGTAGGGATGGATGTAGCGAAAGAATGATAGAACGACTGCTGTTGCAGTGCTTACAGGGCACACGTGGAGTATATGTAGGGATGGATGTAGGAATCAAAAAAAAAAAATTATAGAACACTGCTGTTGTGTGCTTACAGGCGAGTACGTCCAGCTACGACATGGCGCTGATGGGCGAGGCACACGGACTTCATCACGACCTATGCTTTAGCCAACCCGCACCTGCGCCTACGATCGTCAGTGGCTGCTGCGAGCGGTTCGCCAACCTACCTGAATCCACCCAAGCAGTTCACTCACAACTTTCCAGGTATGGCGGTACGGCGCCATGGCCTGCGCGCCTGCCGGCCATGGCCTGGCATGCCATCACAGCGCGGCTGCATGCGTGACCACACCGCCACCGAGTTTTTCCTCGCGCGGATGCATGCAGATTCCGGTTTGCGTCGCTGTATTTCGCACATTGTTTTTCCAATTGCTACGCCTTTTCTGTTGATCGCATATACCGCCACTTCGCCTGCAAGAGAGGAGGGATTGGCGGGCTGGGTTAAGTGTGTCGAAGAGGGTAATTTTTTTACAGTGGGTATTTTCCTTATCTAGCATTATGTGCAGGGATAGAGAAAGATGGGTTATACAATCTAGGTAGTTCGTACTTACGTAGTGTTCTGTGTGTTAAGGGTCGGGAACTGTTATAGCAAAGGGGAGAGTGACGGGCGAAGGTTGTATCAAGTAAGCCTCCTGCTTCATAATAAGATTTGCCGAGCACGAAATTCTGTGAAAATTGTATGCATTAATTTTTAATAACGTGTATATGGAATTCTTTATTACGGCAAAGGAGAACATCATTTGCGCTGGGTTAAATGAGGCATTACGTGTTGCGAAAATGTTTCAAGCCTTTGTTGTCACATCCATATGTAGCTAGCCGACAATTCATGTGCTTATTATGGCGTGCTGCCCGCACTTAAATTTTCTGTGATTCATCTTTATTTTTTTCACTATTTAAATCATTTATGCATGAACTTAAGACTTTTGTGCATATTTTGCGTTCTTAATTTTCTTCACCAATTAAAATGTAAGAATCGGAAATAATAGTAACATTAACAATTAAGCGATTTTACAGAAGGGATTTTTTGGAAGTCGTGCATTAAATGTTTCGAAAGACTAAATCGCTAAGCCTTCATTAGTTCAAACCCCACGCGCTGTATTTCATACGGCATGTTTAAAATGTTCAGTCGTTGCTTTAGCCTACTTATAGCACAATGTCACTAAAACATCATGAGGCCATCGTAATTATCACAAGCAATTGATTCCGTAAATCCTAATTGCCACATTTGAAATCGAATAGCTGTTCATGCCACCTTTTATATATCTCATCTGAACTGTCCGTGTGCCTTTTCAGAAACCTCGCTTGCTAAATTGTGTCTGTGTTTCAGAAGCCAAGATGAGTCCGCTGTTTCCACTGACAGAAACTCATGAATAGCTCCGATTACTTGCGAGGAAAACCATATAGCGGAGAGAGACGTCCGTTCATTCCAAGCGGTAGGTGAAGCATGTCTTCATTTCATCCGGGCACGGGTTACGCCGCGTGTGTGCGGATTTTCAGTCCTAATAATTCATCTAGCTTGCCGCAATCCTTGATGCCATTTTCGCAGGAAGCATAACGCGGTGTACTGTGAATTATGTTAGAGCTAGAGGTAGAGATTCTCTAGGAGGCGCACGACGAGAGCTAGTTTATTGACGGTCGGAAGGCGAGTTTAATTCGATTGCGGAATGTTATTACCACGGAACCTGCCTGACGGCAAGCCTAGATTACGTCTTGTTGCATATTATCCAACGCTGAAGGTGGGGCGGCGGGCGGGGGAATGAAGAGGAAATGGCCTGCCAATTCGACTCGAGAAGATTTGCAGAAGCTACAATCACACGATGTTCCCTTTTGCAGCTTTGACGGATGTGAGTGGAAGGTTGCACGGAGACAGATGCATTACACGATTTGACAAAATGTTCAAGAGCAAATCTTCAATGATATTTTAAAAAAGCTTAGATTCCTTCCGCCCGCCTATACTATGTGGACATTGGCTCATTAGGGCGTAGCCTATCTATCCGTATTCCCGTAACCCTGAGGCCCGCAGCTGCTTTCACAGTAATGCCTACAGATGGATGATTCCAAGGAGTTAATGAGACAAATGGAAAGAATTTTGAAAGCATTTTGTCTTATTATCTCCTGCATGATATTGTGCAGCACTACGTTACTGTGTGATCATTATGGACGGAGTCGGTAGCACGTGCGGGAACTAGTGGTGATCACGCTTGACATAAGAGTATACACCGTATTAGAATTCGAGGGAGGACATCAGGATTCTCTGGATAGGCGAAGCGTTCCAGTGAATGTTGGAACACGATGGAGCCGAAATAGTATTTATTTTCGTAGAGGGACACACACATTCTAGTCTATGTATCTGTCTACCCTTACTTGGTCTGTCTGTGTCTGGTCTGTCTGTCTGTCCTGTCTGTCTGTCGCTCTTCTGCGGTCTGTCTTTCTTTCTGTTCTGTGTGTGCGGTGCGTTGCTGTGTCGTACCTACACGTGCGTGGCATTATATTATACTAGTCGCTTCGATTAGCAGCCGCCACTGCACTAGGAATTTTGTTTCGATGCTTAGTTCTTCGTATGCCGTTGTATCTTCTAAGATCGACCAAGATGCAAGGCTATACTGTCAATATATACAGCCTTTGTGCCGCGTCTTAATCTACCTTACCTTTAATTAGGCTCCTCTTACCCCTATCTATACCTTTATATATAAAAACTTATATTAGGTTAAGGTACAGTACCTGGTACCTTAGCTTATCCTATTTCACACTAGGCAAATCTTCTGCCAAAGCCACTAAAAATCGAAGAATGCAGACTACAAGTGTGCTTGCCAATCCCCTTTACCCAACTGTGAACCATTTCTTCGGAAAGCTCCATCCAAGGAATTGCCACAAGTTCCAGCAGCGCATTATTTCGCCTTGTAATTGACGCGCAATCTTTCAACCTGGATTGCAGTTCGAAATCCAAGCCTGCGCCATTCAATCGTCTGCAGATCGATAACTTATGGCTTGCCACGATTGTCTAGAGGTGCCGGATCCAAGGAACTCACTCGGTACAACTTATCTGCTGATTACCACCTTGAAATCTCAATTTGCTTGTGTGATTATCTAGTTCTAGAGGTTAACTTAAAACTCATGGCTTAATTGTGCAATTATCCACAGGAGGTCATGCTAGAAAACTTCGTTGCTTGCGCGATTATTTGATGGAAGTGTACACTTGAATCTCATTGCTATGTGTAATTTTCCAGGGTCAATGCCTCAAAAATCTCTATCCTTGGTCTGATCACTTGCCAGAGGTTCACTGCCCTCGAGATAATTCTCATGCGCCGCTATGCGAATTTATCTGAAATTAGTTAACAGCATCGAAACTCTCATTTGCTTGTGTACGTATCACAGAGGTTACAAATCTTAGAAAATCTTACATTCGGTGGTTTATCCACACAAGAGGTTTCAAAAACTCCTTCCTTGTGCGTATTATCCACGGAGTGCACGCTCGGAAATCTCATGGCTTGTGTAATTAATTCAAGAGGCTTACTATGTTGATTATATCATGTGGATTTCTTACCTGTATTGTCAGTGATTATCGCATGTGCATTATTCATGTGATCTTACCTTATGTCATGTGTTATATTCATGGGATCTTACCTTATGTCATGGTTATTATCTCATGTGATTATCTCATGTGATCTGTACCTTATGTCATGTGATTAACCTGCATGTGATCGTACCTTATGTCATGTGATTATGCTCATGTGATTATTACTCATGTGATTTACGTATGTACCCCCCCCCCGCAAATTGTGATTATCTCATGTGATCTTACCTTATTGTCATGTGATTATCTCACGTGCATCCTTACCCCTCTATCGTCATGTGATTATTGCATGTGATCTTACCTCTATGTCATTGTGTATTATCTCACGTCTGATCTTACTATATGTCATGTGTTATCTCACGTGATCTTACCTTATGTCATTGTGATTATCCTCATGATGTCTTACCGTTATGTCATGTGATTATCTCATGTTGATCTTACCTGTATGTCATGTGATTATCTTCATGGTGATCTTACTTATGTCATGGCTATGATCTCATGTGGATTTTACCCTTATGTCATGGTTGATTATTCATGCTGATCTTACCTTATCTCACGTGATCATCTCATTGTGAATCTTACCTTATCTCATGTGATTCTTACTCTATCTCATGTGATCTTTACCTTATGTCAATGTGATCTTACTTATCTCATGTGATCTTACCTAATATCTATGCTAATCTCGCTTACATATTCATGCGAGATCTCACTGTGATCTTACCTCGTATACCGTGTGATTGTCTAGAGGTTACTCATGTGATCTCATGCTGATCTTACCTTATCTCCATGCGAGTTCTCATCTGTTTTAACTTATCTCATCGATTATATCATCTGATCTTACCTCATCTCGCATTGCGATTATCCACAGAGGCTCCGCCGCAGATCTTCCACGAACCT